>NW_005842306.1:142068-151451 GCF_000455745.1 Alligator sinensis | reverse complement strand
CAGCAGGGCTTTCAAAATAATCCTTCTGAATTTAAAATAATTATATATGGCACCCTACTTTAAACAGAGCATAGTTGAAAGAGCTCCTGCTCTGTTTCAACAGTCTCTTCCTAAAATCATGAGAAACTGGAATATTTCTTTGCATACTGTTCATATTGTGATTGGAGGACCATCATCTAGTGGCCAAAACACAGGACTAGGGGTCAGACAGTCCGAGTTATGTTCTCTCTCTCATGTGAAGGTGTTGAGTAAATCATTCAACTTCTCTGGGTCAATGCATGCCAGATGCAACTGTGCTGAAGTCTGTTTAATCAGAGCTGAATGATATCTTTTGAATGAGTGTTTTGATCCTTCTATACTATAGAATTCTCTACCATGGATATAATTTTCTGTTGTATTCCAGAAGATGAGCTAAAAAAATCTAAAGAGGAGTTATAATTTTCTATGCAATTACACAGGACTTTTCTACAAGGATATGAATTACTATAATAAACATATGACCTACATGCTGGGAGAGAAGAATGCATGGAAATCTATAGCTATTGCCAGTTGCTGAACTTGATCTGCAATCCATTGGCCTGAACAGAGTTCTTATATAGATTCTTTCCCCGTAAGGTGACCTATATAAGTAAGAGTGATATTGTGTAACATTTTCATATGTAGTTTGTGGGCAAAGGATTTCTTCAGAACTACTATGCTGATGCCCAGGGCAAAAAGGAAAATAATGAAGCAAAAAAAAAATTGACTGGATTGAAGGAGGCAAATAAAATTTAATATTCTGTCTTGAATTTGCTTTTAACTTGTCAAAAGGATAATAATAGACTGTCTTGCAAGAAAACAGATATGAAACCTACTCCTTAGTTAACTTAAATTCACCTCCATTTTAACTATAATAAAAATAAGCTTCTGAACTGAGATGATTTTTCCTCTGATGGACAAGGTTTGGAGGCATGTTAACAATTGTGAAGAGACAGGCTGTGTACTAGGGAACAGCCTTTCTGTGAAGAAAGTATTTAGCCATGGCCTAATCCTCAGTAGTGGCCTGATCCTACATGGTGGAGGCCGTTCTGTCTTTACTAGCAGAGTGATAGATACTCCTGGTACTTAATAGTTTACAAAACATGCTAGGTAATTTCCAAGATTGGGGCCTGCAGCAACAGTTATCATAGATCAAATCCGCTATGCACAGCCCCAAAATAATATGTTCAGGCAACTGTTTAAAGCTAGAAGTATCAGAGCAGAGGGATAGAGCTATTAAAATGCAGTTGTGAAATTGCCAAGGACATCACAACCTGTGCTCTGAAGCTGTAGGTTTTACACCAGTGGGCAGAAAGGCAGAATCCCAGAGATTAGGCGGAGAAAATCAAGGGGAATATTACAATAAAATTTGAAACACACATTCCCTAAACAATTTCCTCCACATCCTCTGTGCCATGGTAACTGCCTATGTGCATGCTTTTACTCTGCAGTCAGTGATAAACTCCGTCGTTGAGGGCTAAGCTGCCACCATTTGGCTTTCAACTACTGTAAGGCGCAGTCGTGCAGGTGGGAAGTCACTGGGAAGCAGTTGCTGTGTGGTAAGAGTGTATATCCTTTTACCGCACAGCCTTTCGCTTGTCTGCTCTGAGAAAGGCATTGTTGGATCTGATTCTCTTTTCACTTAAATCAGTGTTAATATGAATGGAGCTATGTCTGATTTATTCCAGAATAAGTGACAGGAAACTGGCCTCAAGAGTGGCAAAACTCCCATTTACTTCAGTGGCTTAGGTTTTCAACCCAAGGCAAAGCAGAGCCACACAAAACTTATAGGAGGAAACAGCTGAGGGCTGATCTAGGGGTTGCTGCTGTTACAGAGCCACTCTGGGGAGTGGGAAAACTCTTTTCTTCACAACTTCGGGCCTTCTGCCAGTAACTACGTTCTGCTGCGGGCAACAGAGCTACAGGCTCTGCTTGTTTCTCTCCCTCAGGCCACAGCTGCCACACCATGTGGGAGCTTCTTGGGAAGTAAACTAACAAACAGGAATCAGGAACAATTTGTTCATCCTGTTTTATATGGTGCCTATGGGCTAAATTCACTGTGGGTGAAATTCACCTTTATGCAGGGTTCATGTGTAGTATGAGCGAGTGCAATTATGACAGCATAAGTAGGTGCAACTGCATTGAAGTCGCTGAAAAGAATTGATGCCAGTGATTTTGGATTATTTTCTTTCTCTTTATTCTTCCTACTTATCAATTACCAGTTCATCGGCCAGTATGAGGGGATTAAAGTAAATTAAATTCCTTCTTAACTTCAAGCCCCCCCCAAGGCTTTAGAGAAGATGGGCTTTGCCTGCGAGGTTACTGCACAGCCAAAGGCTTGCATTGTGATAAACAAGACCAGACTAGTGGATAATATTCTGCAGTTGTGTAGAAGTTGGCAAGTGAGGATAGTTGGAGTATGTGAGCAAATTAAAATCTCTCTTAACTTCAGGCCAAGCTCCCCTACCCTCAAAAAGGCTGGGGAAAAGATGGACTTTGCTTGGGAGGTTAACGCAGGCTTCTGTGGAGTAAGGGCAGGAGTAAATTCAAGCCTGGAAACCTCTTAAGGAGCATGTCCTGCCAACAGCTACCTCAGACACTTATGCTAATTACAATTGCATGGTATAGCACAGGGAGAGAGGCCCTCCTTCAGGTTGGAAAGCCTCAGGTCACTTAGGGCTTTAGGAAGACATTATCAAAATCCCTCTGTTGGATATAGGAACAAAGGTCCCACTGTCTAGCTGGTGTATCTACATCTGGTGTGCTGTATTGTGAAGCTGATGTTGAGTCTCAATAGGTCAACAGTGCACACCACTGTTTGCACTTGTCTGCAGGCAGAATACAGGTTGTGACCTTGGCCCCAACTGTGAAGACTGCTGTAATGCCAGTCTTTGCTACTCTAGAACATGTTCAGCCGGGCCCCTTGATAGTGTGGAAGTTGAAAACCAAAAGGGCAGACAGTAGGTTCAGAAATAAGGAACTTGTTTGTCATTGAAGAGCATTCTTGTTGCCAACATTATTCTGTGCTGTCCTGATACATCATGTTGGATCGCAGGGGGTTGTCAGAATGACAAGAAAACTGCTTGTGGGCTGAAGGGTTCCACATGCAGTGGAAGGTGAGGGTTATCCCAGACCTTCTCTAATAGCTTGCGAGGTGTTCTCACAACAGACCAGGGATGGTGCTATGTTGTTTAACATAAGCAGCTGTGGTAGTGGGGTAGCATGCAGCCTTCCTAAAAAGATGCAAATGGTTGCGAATGTAACTGCACATGAAAAACCTTTCATTATGATAATGAACACCAGACTAGTGGACAGTATTCTGCAGTTGTGTAGTATATGAGGACAGTTGAATATGTGAGTGTGAGTACCTATGTTGAGTCAACTAGTTAACTGAGGAGTTACTGCAAGTTTTAACTTTGTAGCTTGTTTCTTTAAGTGTTCATGAAAGGTCAAAGTTCAACTGAGTGTCATATCAAGGTAAATCAGATCTGGCTTGTGAGTCAGACACCACTCATCTGGAGTTGCATGTAGCTTGTGGGCAGCAGAAGCTTTGTGCAATGGAATGTGTTTATGACTGTTTTGGTTGCACTTGGTCAAGACGCCATCTTCTGCCATATTCAGCCAGCGTTGCCATGTCTCAGTCAAAGAGTGACTCAACCTGGGTACTGTGACAGTTGTGATGAATTTTCCTGAGTGGGCATGAGGACATTAACGTACAAGTTAAATAATGTTGGTTTCAGCACAGAGCTCTGTAGAAGGCTGTTAAATTGTCTCTATGCACTCGTCTAATTTCCCATGTGCCCCCTAACAGGCCCCATAGTCACTTAATAACCAGTGAGACCCATGTTCCTGAATCATTTCAGCACCTTTCCCTGCTATAAGTTAACACCAATACATGGAAACATATTGGCTAGGTTTACATTGCACTATTTATCTAAGGATCTCAGTTCAAGGCTGTAAATATCTATAAAGCCAAGATGCATCATGTGATGGAATTGGAGATGCTCTGTAATACTTTATGAATACTGTATGTTGGCCTGTTTATTGAAATGTTTACTTTTTGAATGCATTGATTTAGTTTAATAGGGGATTGCAGGGAAAAAGAAGGAAGAGGGTAACAGAAGCTCAAGATGAACAACTTCTCTGCTAGTTCTCATGAGTTGTTAAGAGGCAGTGCTAAGAGAGGAAGAGTTCTGTACACACCAGAGATCAACTGATTAATTCTAGCAGTTTATATGGCAGGTGGGGGGGGTGGAAATTAATTGGGGAAGCTGTTTATGGGAACCAGAGTAAAATCCAGGCAACCAATATAATGTCTACAGAAGTTAGGCCAGCTCAAGTGAGCCTTTAGCCAAGACAGACATTCATCTGTCCTTTTTCTCTAAATGCTTTGCTCCTATTATTAAAACAAACAATGCTTTATATTTAAGAAAACTGTCTTATCACTGGTGATATATAAGGGAAGAACCACAGAAGAACCCAGTGAGACCTGCTGAGTAAGCATGGTTGATGTAGGGAATACTGTAAAACCCCATTCAGAGTGCAAGAACTGCAGAAATGAAATCCAAGAGAAGTAAAGAAATGAGGCCTGATACTTGAGGAGGTGCTTTCAAGGTGCCCAGGAAAGGGACAGAGATGTTGTTTACTTTGTAGCCATGACAATTCACATAAATCCCAAGAAGACTGTAGAGGGAACATACACAGGAAGACAACCCTAGATAAAATATAAGGAGGTTTCTGATGCAGATCTAAACTATATCCACCCCAAGCCACAGCAAAGATCACAGGGAAAGATATTTATGATCTGCAGTACAAGCCAGAATAACTGACATTAATCTAACTGTAGGCAGGTACACAAGGTTGGGAGCATCAGAATATTCAAGCTGAGTACATTTCTGTGGTCAAACTCCTTGGGATATTCATTTACATTGGCCTAACTCAATTCCTTGTGTTTTGGACTGTTATTTTCCTAAAGCAGAATATGCTGCACTTTAACGTAAAGCAAGCAATCTATTTTTGAAATAGCATAATGAATGAAAAATGATTTTCTCTGTCCTGGTGGCAGGGCAGCAGTTTGTTACTCTGCCAACTGAAAGACCTGGATCAGGAGCAGACTTGGGTTCCCAGGCTCAGAGCCAGAAGAGCTGAGACATACTTTTGAGGTGAGGTACTTAGACTCTAGGGGGAGATTTTTGACCGAGCTGATCTGCTTTAGAGAACATCTTGCCAGCTGATCCATGAAAACACTAGGCTTTGCTATAAAATGGACAGCTTTTGTGCCCTGGACTATATATGTGTGTGTTCCAAGGTGCTCAGACAGCAGTGACATGCATAGCTGTAGAATTCAGTACATTTAGGATTTAACTTTGAAAAACAAATCTCTCAGTACATGCACACCCATATTAATAACTAACAGTATCTCCAGCCACTCACTGATGGATATGGTTTGTTGTTTTTGTTTATATAATTTAGCTTGCTTCAAAAGACAGAGACAGAGACAGAGTGCTTAGCTTTATATATTGTGAAAGTTGGGCTGACTTCCATGAAAGCTCAATTGTTCAAGTGCAAAAATACTTGCCAAACTAAGGCCCAAAGAATTCCCAAAAATACATATGGAAAAGTCATAGAGTTTCCCATAAACATCCACAGAGTAATGTCAGTGCTCTCCCTTAAATCCCACCTAATACCCTCTTTAGCCACGATGCCCAATTTTTGGACAACAGGCTGCCGATGCACTGAGATCACCACCCACTATACGGACCAATACTATCTTGTCTCCTTGTGCTCCCTGTTGGCCTGTTTCCATTTGTTGCCTTTTGTCTTATACTAAGATTATGAGCACTGTGGTGCAGGCACTGTTGTTTTGTGCTGTTTGCCTACAACCTAGCACCATGTAGGCCTGTAATAAGAATGCTATAGACTAGTGGAGGCCGATGTTTTTGTCAGATGTGCCACTGTGATGCCCTTCACTTACTTGATCTGCTGCTTAGCTTTCTGCTTCCTACCCTGTGCTCCATTACCACACTGCTGCTTAATTTTCTGCTCCCCATCCTGTGCTCCCTGCCCTGTCTGCCACTGTGCTGCCTGTCCTCTCCCAAGTCTTCACATGGCACCTATGGAGGCTGCTTGTGCCAATTATGACACCCATGCTGAAGATTGGCCACCTCTGGTATAGACTGTGACTTGACCTTGCCAAGGTATATGCCTATGCTTACCTTTACAGTGTGCATATTCCCAATGATTTCTGCTTGATTACTCATAGTGTGTCAAGTTAAGTACGCACAATCTTTGCAGATTGTGGCTTGGGCTGGTCGAAGTAGGGAATGGGAAGAGGATATACAGTAAGGAAGGAGACGCTAGTACTCCCTGAGACTGCAGTTTTCCTGGAGATCTGAATGCAAACATAGTTTGCATTGGGAATGCCTTGATTATTACAGTCTTAAAATAATACTAACAGTCATGTCATGTGAAAATTACTGTCTATTTATCCATAAAATCCTAAAATAGATTAATAGAATTGAAAGGTCAGTGGACTAAATTTCAGCTGTGATCCAGGTCGAAAGGTTTTTCAGGCTGTGCCCCTAACAATTCCCTGGAGCTAGAAAGTTGTAGTAACAGTTTTTTTCCTCTCCTCAAACACAATATTCCTCAGATTTTTATAGCCAACCAGTTCCTGGGGCAGAACTGATACCACAGTGGGTTGTCATTAGGAAATCAGGAGCAGGGTGTGGAAAGACTAGTGCAGGAAGTTCCTACTTTTCCCACCAATGAACTATGAGGTGAACTCTGCTTGTCAGACAGGTTATTGGGGCAGCCCATGTGACACTGTTTCAAAGCAGCCTTTTTGCCAACACCCTTTAGCTATAAGAGATACAGGAATCTTGTCAGGTGGAGAGCTTCTGATAAGTTAAGACTTGCATGCTATGTGGTTGCAGAATACTCCATTGTGTTCTGTCTTGATAGTTTTATCACTTGCCTTTTCGGAAACTAGCACAAACATAGCAAAAAGAATCTATGTATTTCTCTCTGGCAAATTCAGAAACCTGGATGTAAACACATGAAGGCTAGCCAAACTGTTGATGGTAGGTAGTAATCTTTTCTTTTAAATTGTACACTTGCAAGGTTCTTTTCTACTGTTAAAATTTTCTGTTTTGAAGAAGGGTAACTAAACTGGCTGTGATAATTTGTAAGGATTTAACTTAAATGCGAAAAGGCAGGAAAAAAAAATCAAAGCTAATGTTGCGAAACTTCTCTTTAGCTCTCTTTTTTCTTATGTCTAGATATTACTATTATGTTGTTTTAGGTCTCACAGTTCTTGGAAACTGCAGTATCTTGTGTACTAACATAGTTCAGGATACTGATTTGACTTTGACTATGTTATTTCCTAGCTATTGCTTTTATTCATCTGTTACTGAGGGTCTGCACTGAGAGGCTCTTGAACTCCTGGAGAACAAGTGCATAAATCAGAGTAAGGAAATTGGTCCTAATGTTATTTTAGCATTGGTCACTTCCTGTGAATTGCTAGATCACATCAGAAAATATTAAACTGCAACTTCGAAATGTGTAGGAACTGATTTAAATGATCATAAAATGTCTGTGGTCCTTACTTGGGGAAAGACCCATTTAAAAGCAAACTACTTCATGCAGCAACCGCTGTTGCAGCAAACAAAATTGTTTACAAATTATAGCTATAAGCTCTACACTGTCTATTTATTTCTTGTTAAAAAGGACAAGGAAAGCAGTCTTTATTATGTCCATCTTCAAACAAAGCTCCTGCTATGTTTATTACAGGACTGTAAAAAAAGATTTAAAAATCCTCTGTTTTCATGTTGCTACAGATTATCTAAATTTTCATGAAAACATAAATAACCCCACAAGCACTGGGTCAGGTTGCTTCTCATTTTAATCACGTGTGCATTTGTGTACTTATATCTTTAGACCTGACCTGTATTTTAAGGTCATTCTTCAGTTTCTGAAGAATATATTTTAAAGCTATTTAAAGTGCTTTGTGATTTGCTTGTAATAACTAATGTAAAAAAAAAAAAAAAAACCAACCTGGGTAACAAAAGTAAATGTGTAACAGCCGCATCTGCTTTAACTTGATTAAAGGTAGTAAAAAAAGAAGTGTAGACATAAGAATGAATTTGACAATGGAGCAGAAGCAAGTTGAGTATCTGTTTTATTGTGAACGTTTTACAGACAGAACACTGCCTACTCAGGAGGCCCAGGATCCCAGTGTTTAAAGTTTACTTTGCTGTTTGTCTTGAGTGGGGTCAGTGTTGTAGTGAATAATTTATAGGCAGCATGAATGAGCTCATTAGTCACCTTTTCAGAGTCTAAATGAGTTTTGTGGTTGTCATTACATGGGCCTTCTGTTCAGCAGCACAGCAAAATGACAGTTTGGCAGTTGGCTGGCTTGTAGCAGGACAGCCTGTCTCTTTTCAAGTCTGGATTTGCTTTTGTATTCTATTGAAATCCCCATTCTATTACCCAGTGCTGGTCCAGTAACTTTCAGAATTCAGAAGTTTTTTCAGCAAAAGCTTTTTGTTATGGCGTGTGGTAGTGGTTGTGTTTTTGTTGGGTTTTTTTAAAATTTCATTAAAAAAAAAAACTGCAAGTGATTCGACAAACAGTGAAATAAATCAAACATATACAGATACATATGCATAATATAATTGACTTTTCTATACCTTTGTATGCTTCAGAATCTTGTGTAGCAGTTTTAGGCTCCAGTCTTGCAAATACTTTTTCACGTGCTGAAGTCTAAGCATTAGATGACTGTGTAGTTTAGAAATATGTGTATGCATAACTGTTTGCAGAGCAAAAGGCTTAAAAACAGTAGTCGCAACACTTTCTAGTAACTGTTTGGATTTTGAGGCCCTAGTCATCCTTTCTAGCTGTGAGAAACCTGTTGGAGGGAAAACTTACCTGCCAAATATCTGTGGGGTCTGAGAGGCCTCAAATCTATCAGCTCACCCCATTCGTTTAAAACAGTCTGTCTCCAAAAAGGTAGGGGTAGCAGCAACAGACCCAGGACAAATTGGCAAGCCCAGGGATAAGTTAGCCTCCAACCCTGAGGATCCCCACTTGAATCAGAGGAGCAGGACCCAGAAACTGACCTGTGGGGGCCGAGGGGGATCCGGGAAAGGGTCGGCTGGGTTGTGGCCACAAACCCGGCACGTACAGATGGGTACTTTTGACCGCTGGAGTAGAATTAGGCACAAACGCGTACTGGTTCAAACAAAGATGGCTTTATCCACTGTCGAGATGTACAGCGTAGGAAGACAGTTAACTTCAAACTTCAGTTACAGTTTAACCGAGGAGCTCTTATTCGACAAGATATCTTTAATACGAGCATGCAGGAC
>NW_005842306.1:140344-141977 GCF_000455745.1 Alligator sinensis | reverse complement strand
CGGAAACTGCTCCAACCTTTTATACGGCTAGCGAGCCAATTGCTGGTCACCACGTAGGAATAATTTAGAACCAGCCAATAGTAATGTGTGAATTGACATATGGGTGGCGGGAACCTTTCCACGCCGGGGTTCTCCACCGTGCTGAGAAATTCCCTCATACAAAATCTCACCGTGCCTTGTGCTAGAAAGTTCCACTGTGCCGAGGCACTCAACCACTAAGCTCTGCTCTGACATGACCCTCCCTTTCCTCCTTTCCTATCACTGGGCAGGTTCCCATACTATGATGCCTTGGTTCCTCTACCATGGGTTATTCAGAAGGTACTACAGAGATGTGGACATTATCATTGGTCTGAAAATTCAGTGGGGTGTTTCCTTCCCCCCCCCTCCCTTCCCCCCCCGCTTTTCTTTTCTGGACAAGAAAACAAATGGGCAAAATCATCCTGTTCCGTGTTCCTGGAGAGTGTATGGCAGCTGTTCCCTATGTTCCAAATATCCTTCTGCATCCCCTAACTTGATAGCTCTGCAGAGGGACCCCAAATGACCTGAAAAACCTACTGCATATGTTACTATTGTTTCAGGTTCCCCTAATACTTTTCCCCCCCTCCAGTTTTTCATTGTCTTCTGTTCTCCTTTCCCAGAGTATTTGGTAGGACTCTTAAAAATGATATGGGTTCTCTGCTCTCAAAATACAATGATGTCTGTGTAAGGAGTGCTCTTTTCATACCTGATTATAGGACAGATGCTCAGAAGCAGCTTTTCTCAGACACAACAGTGGGTCAACAGTGTTTGTGCATCTGTAGCTATTGCACAGAATAGCTATCCGAAAGGACACCCAGGACATATGCATCAGCAGGGTGTGGGTCAGCACAGTCTGGGATATCCTGCTATAGAGAGGTCAGAGAGGAAGGCAACTAACTCAGCTGTGATGCAGTGGTAACTGTTGTGACACTTTCATGTAGAAAATAAGGTGCCAGCAACTGATTATAGGAAGATACCAGTAGTTATGTACTGGTTTAGAACATTCATAAGGGCAAAACATGAGGAGTGAAAGCCACTAACTAAATACTGATCTTGTTGTGTGTGAACGCAAATCTCACTGATTGGTCACAAATTCTGTTAAAAGGTACAGTGCCAACAGGGCTTAGAATTCCCACAGTAAATCTGATTTTAAACAAACTGCAATGAAATAAGGCACATTGTGGGAAAGGTGTTTAATAGAGCACATGATAGCAGCCTTCAAATATCTGAAGTGCTGCCATAAAGAAGGAGAACACCTTTTCTCTCTTGCTGCAGAAAGTAGGATGTAGACCAGTGGCTTGAAATTTCAACAAAGTAGGTTTAGATTGGGTGTCAGGAAAAAACTTCTCTAGGGTTAGAACAGTGAGGAAGTGGAATAGACCAACTAGTAGGCTCTCTGTCATGGAAGGTGTTCTAGAAAAGGTTGGACAGCCACTGGTCAGAGATGATCTAGGTGTAGCTATGCCTATGTTCCGCTATGCGTAGTTTCCATGCTTCTGGTCTTGTTGGTTGCCACATGGGTTTAGCCATACTACATGTGTCAGGGTTTTTGTTTTGCTTTTAAGCCTTTCTCAGAACCAAGACTAGGGATTTTGACTGGGATATGTCAGTATTC
>NW_005842306.1:133556-140313 GCF_000455745.1 Alligator sinensis | reverse complement strand
CCTGCTGCACTTAAAGCTGGAGGTTCCTGGCTAGAAAGTCTTGCCTTCCACGCAGGATCAGATGATCGCCATGTTTAGGATCAGGAAGGAATTTTACCCCATGGTCAGACTGGTATGGATTGTTGGGGTTTTTGTCTTCTGCTGTAGTGGGAAGATTGACCCTCTTCCTGGGATCTTTTGAGTAAATTACAACAACCCTTGCAGCAGCAGGATGTTGGCTACCATGGTTGCCCTTTGTTACTTGTGGCAGACTAGGGTGTTACATCTTGTGTTGTGTTAGGGTTGATTATAATTTTGCTAAGAGTTAGACTAGGGGTTTGAATAGGGATGATCCTGCCTCAGGCAGGCTCATATCTCTAGGAACAGAACAGATTGTGTCTTGATAGCTGTACTAAAAGTGAATATGGATCTCTGAAAGTTACAAAAATATGTGGAGTGAAGGTTTATTTATAACGTATTTAATTACATGGAATATGCATCTGATATCCTTGCTGTATCTCTTGTCAGTGTCATAGGAAGGACCCTGTTGTAACTTCAGTTTTGTAATAGCAGAAATACTAATAAAGGGCCAAATCCTAAAGGTGATACTGAAATGAAGAGTTTGTTCTCAGGAAAAACTGAAGAAGGATTTGAAGATATTGCCAAAAAAAAAAAAAGTATAACTTTCTTATAGCAGTTCCATCCAACAATAGAAGTTTGAAACTTTTTATAACAAAATTGAGTGATATAGTTACTATTTCCCAGAGTGTGGATGCATGTGACAATTGAGCTGTTACAAAATGTCACTAATTGGGAATAAGTTCACGGTTGTACATCCCATCATACTGTGCTCTTAGCATTCCAAGTAGAACGGTCACCTTTTAAGCATTGGCTGTGCCATCTGGGAGTGGGAGTGAGTGCCCAACCCAACTTGCTTTGTAGTGAGTGAGTGGGGGGAGGGGAGTACTTGCACCCATGCTTTGGAGGTCCTAGTGGGTGGGTGACCTGTAGCTGTGGGTGTTTTCACTTTTCTGCTTTCCCTTCTTTCCTAAATGTGAGTTCAGTAAAGTTCAACTGCCTGTACTTGACTTAATTCTGCAGTGGGCTTGCTTGGCTTGGGGTGTCTTGGATGGGGAGGAATGATTGAATTAATGTTTTTTGGATCCTATGGGTTGGTGGGGGCATGATGGTTGAATAGGGAATGAGGATGCAGCTGGTTGTTGGATAAATATTTTCTGTTGAACAAGCAGTACAAGGGAGCTCATTGATTAAAATATACCAGTAAAGGGGGCAACAGAGTTCTGTCTGCATACCAGAGTGGCCACTTACAGTGTGGTAGGGGGGCAGGGACGGGGCAGTGTTGAGGAGTAATGCACTGTGAGATGTCTCAAGGACAGACCAGAGCCATGTCCTGGAAGGCTTGGCATCCACACACATAATTGACCTGGTTTACAGTGAACCTGTTCAAAAGAGAACTTAAATTTTCCAGGTTCACTTTTTGAAACATTCAAAGCACCTTTAAATCATTTATTGGGCTTGTACCATCTGTATACTTCAGGCTTAAACTGCATTTCAAACCAGTCTAAGCGCAATGTGTGCCCACAGCCCCAGAAAATATTTTTGCCTTTGCTTTCACTGCAAATATGGTTGCTGCTTTTCTTTTACCCTTAAAAAAATCAGTTGATTTCCATCTCTGTTGATTACTTTGGCAGCTTTAACTGCCATGTGACTGTGCTACATGGAGCACTAATTTAAAGAGATACTACAGGGGCAAAATTTGCTGCATTATACCAATACAAGGGATGGCAGAACAATTTGTCAAATTCTAATAGACTTTAGGAAGTGAAAGTGTCATCATGTTTCAAAGTTTGCAAGTAAGTCCATGTCTACACTATAGATTTTGCCTGGAATTCCTATGCTGGACGTGTGAGGAATGTGATCTCTGAACTACATTCAGCACTGGAAAAAGCCCCTAGTGTAGAAGCAAACACAAAAGTAAATGTGCTTTTGCTGATAGAGCTTGTTTCTGTTGGGGTGGAGCTGAAATAGGCTATAATGATAAAAGCAAAGAGTTGCCAATATAACCTGTGTCTGCAGTAGGAGTGTTTTGCCAGTAGAGCAGGCCAATATAGTTATATGGGCAAAGTACTTGCAATAAAACCTAGTTTAATAAATGTATGGGGGACAAAGTAACTCGTATGATTTTCCCTCCATTTAATATTTATTGCTGATTATTTTATCAACTGTATATGATTTTAGTGCTAAGTATATGAATTTTCTTACAGCTATGAGTAACATAATGGTATCATAAACCTGTGTACGTTATTATATAAAGGAACTATTGCCTAAAACTCTGTACCCTGCTTATTATAATTATTATACAAACTTCATTGTATAGTAGTTTGTGAAACATAATTTTGTTTCTTCTAACCACTAGCAAGATTTATAGCTCTGATAAAGCTCTGCCCTAACGCACATTTCCTTTCAAGGATCACACTCCTTTCATGGGAAGCTCTGCCTCTGATCTCCCCGAAAAGAAGCCTTATTCAGTCTTCCTTTCCTGAAGGACTTCCTGAAGCCCCAGCATGACTTCACAAGGAAACATGTCTCTGAGATCTGTCTTTTTTTTGTTGCTGGCTTCCCTGGAGATCCATAGCACCCTTGCCTTGGAGAGCTCCTTTTTGGTCAGTTCCTAGGAGGCAGCTGTTCCTTTGTTCAAAGCAGGGGGGCGGGGGGATCCCGAACAGGACAGCAAACTGCTCAGCTCCAAGCAAACAATTGTTATTGTGCCACTGCAGTTCCCTCTGTCTTTCCTGGGACTACACTCTGTTCTCCCTTGGACTGCTCCTTTCGCTCTGTTCTGTCCTCTCTATGATTATTTTCTTCTCTCCAATTTCCTCCCAGCTTTATTGAAGCTCCCTCTTTCTCTTCAGGCAGCCACCCTTCCAACAGAACTCTTATGCAAATATCTAGTATTCAATACAGGCATCGACTTTCATCCAATAAAATGAAACAATGTCATAGGGAACCAGTGTGGGAGCGGTCTCTGTTGCCTGCTTCCAGGTCCGGACTGCCATCTTCCCTGAAAAGGATATATAGGTAAACTGCCCACGAACCTTTCGGGAACTATTTTATTTTCGTCAATGCACGCTTAGACCGAGCCCCACAAAGTGTTCTCCAATGGAACTACAGGTGGGTAAAGAGGTTTTGCCTTGCTCAGTTTGCAGCAGAGGCCTGCAGAAGGTGTTCCAGTCTCTATGGGAGGGTAAGAGATTAGGCAAAAGAGAAGGATGGTTGGAAATCCTTATTAAATTAAGATACGGAAACAGTGATTGGTGTTTCTGAAAATCGAATTAAAATATATACATTCTTTCATAAGTGACTATGGTGCTATAACGTGTTACTGGAAATTCGTTTAATAAGTGTTTGATACCGTGTATACTATGCATAGCAACTTTCATATTCCCATGTTAAAACTCTAACACACAAATCAGTTATCCCTATCTTACAAAGCGGGAAAACTGAAGCATGGGGAAACTAAGATACTTCCCTAAGATTATACAGAGAGCAGTGGCCTATGCTCTAGTCACTCTGCCAGACTGGTTGCCATATACTTATTCCAAAATTCCTTGAGCAAGTCCTTTAATTGTTATCCTTAGGGCTCACTTGTGGGACATTCCTTTCCCTGCAACCCTTCCCCACCCCCCCTCTAAAAAAAGTGTAAACACTTTTGATACTGTTGCTTCTGTTGATGTCAATAGGGAATGTCACAACTAATTTTAAACAGAAGAGAACTGACCTACGCATATGAACACCAGCATACATGCATACATAAGGTTTTCTTCAAGATTAAAATCATATATAATCTGGATTCTACATAGACAGAAAAGACATTTGACTTTTGAAACTGATGGCAAATGTAGTGAATGTCTCCTCTGCTGATAAAGAGCCATTGGTTATCTCCCTGAAAGAACTTTCAAATTATTTGTAGTAAGTATATGCGGGTGTGGCTGGGAATTGGTAATTCAGTTTGTGTTTAAAACTAAATGGCTATGAGATAAGAATTGCCTAAACTAAGGTCTGCTGCTTCAGTGCTAGAAACAAGTATAAGCAGGACATAGCTAGGAGTGGGTAACAATGGTATTCTGCTATATAGTGGGTGTTGTTTTCATTCTTAAATTCAGCTGCCAGTATGCCTTTCTGAAAACATGCAAGACTGAAATACCAGTACAGGAGAAACAACCCTATTGGCAATGGAAGGTCTTAGCAAGTTATGATAGGAATTTGGGAGAACGAAGGAAACTCCCCCCCCTTCTCGACTTTGAGAACTAAGAAGTCAGAACTCTTTTTTTGGTCTAAAAATATTAATTTCACAGATACCCTGAAACTAAGTAAGATAAAGCATCTGGTGCCATTACCAGGGCTCATTATATAGGTAGTACTATGGTAAATATAATGGTGACCACATTTAACTAAGGCTGTGCTGGTCAGTGAGGAGAACTGGGAATATATGAAAGCAGGATCCAGACTTCTCTTTCCCTTTTCAGTTTAGCAGGATTTGCTAAACTGTTTTGCTGACTTAGGTTTAGCTTTTGCGGAAGGGGTATAGTAGAAAAGGCCTGCCAGTATAACTTGCATGCAGCCTTGCTGTACAGCAGATCTTTCTATGGTAGGCACTACTTACACCAACAGCAGTGGTTTTGCCAGTAAAGCTTCTTTCATTCAGATAAACTATCCCAGCAAAGGCACTTTTTGATTGTAGAACTGTTTGTACATGAGTCTAATAATGCCCCCCAATAAAACATAACCCTGTCTGACATTATTATGCCAGCAAAAAATTGCAGTGGAGATCAGGCCTGTATTGAAAGGAAAATGTGATGTTGTTTTAAATTAATTTGTATGTCTTAATCATTGAGAAATAAACTTCCCATTTTAAACTTGAGACAGTCTATTACACTCATTGAATTAAGAAAAGAAAATCCAAGTTTTGTGAATAGGCCTGGTATACATGCCAGAGTTTTGCCAGAACTGTGACTGCTGGCACTTTCGTGCTGTCCTGAGGCGGCAACAGCTCTTCTTTCTGTCATAAGGGCACTGATTCTCTTGTTTCTCCTGGCAGGAGGTGTTTAGAGAGGCCACTTCTGCCAGCTGCTATGGCTCCTTAAACACTTGCTGCCTTCCCAAGGTGTGCTTCTCTCCTTGCTGGCCCAGGCACTGTGGTGGAGCCATGCAGATGTGCGTGTGCAGTGCCAGATGCTTTTCTGTTGTCTGCTAGAACTTCTGGTGGAAGCAGCAGCCTAGCAACCCTAAACACCAACATGTTGCACTGTTGTATAATTCAATATAAAGCAAAGGAAGTACTGCTAAGGCACAGGGCATGGGACTAGGTGCCAAGGGGCTGGGTTCTGTTTCCAGTTTTGGTACTGATACAAGTCTGACTAAAGACACTTCAGTCCTCTGCCTTGATTTCCTCATCTGTAAACTGGGGCTAGCTATATTCACCCAGCCTTACAAAATGCTTTGTACTTTACAGAGAAAAACACCTATAAAGGCAATGGCTGCTGTTTCTGTGCTTTTTTTTTTTTTTAAACAAAGACAAAACATAAGAAGCAACAAACACCCTTCAGTTAGTATAAAATGGAGCTGCCTACTTGCAACTCATCTAGATTAGGAAAAAGAAAAGATGTCTTTCAAATTGAGTTAAATTAATTGAAAGGAGTTAACTCAACTGGTGTTAAGTAGATTTTTTAATCAAGTTAACATCAATTGTGTTAAGATAGTTCAATTGGGAGAAAAAGGTCCTTAATTTCTACCTAGCCCAGGCCTTAATAAAGCCTGTGTTTGGCAAGAGCAAGCAGCCTTCTTCCTCTGGGATTGTTTCTGGTTTGTACCCTGCAACCAGAACACGTCAGGAAGCAGCATTCTCAAGTGGTGTAAAATGCCACAGGTCTATTTTTAAGCCTATAAGGCTTTAAATGGGTTGGGCCTGGATAAATTAGCACCTTTGTATGCGTTGACACCTCAAGATTTGGCTTAATTTAATCACTTGAGCTAGCTGCTCCTGCTTTCATGGTGAGAAGATTGAAGCTTTAGATACAGCTTTCCAGACCAGTGCTCTGCCTCTTGACTTTTTTCCCCTCCTCCCCTTGTGAGGGGACCGGAGGCCACGTTCTTCACTACCTGTCCTCCTGGCATGAAAGTTTTTCCGGGCTGATTTAAAGTCACTTCACACCCACCAAGTGCAGGGGAGTAAAGACTGCCCACGGGCTGAGGAACCCGGGCTGAGTAGATAAGTTTACTCCTCCTGCTTTTTCTTTTCCTTTTCCTCCTTGATCTGGTGACCTTCAGACTGGTCTGCTGCCCCGCGCCCTTCTGGGCTGAGGGCTGCAGCCCCAGGTTAGTGCGGGCGGGTGACCCAGGGCGGCAGGAGGCGTCCCCAGGAACGAGTGCCGCCGGCCAAAGGGACCCCAGGGCCCGAGAGCAGGCGCCGAACACCCCGGGCCCGGCCGGGCGGGGACGTGCCCAGGGACTTCTCAAGAGCGGAGACTTGGGGCCTCCCCGCAGCTCCCTGCTCGCGCGCTGCGGGCCGGGCCGGGGGCAGAACAACTCGGAGCCACGTCCAGAGCGTCCCGGGGGGCGTCGCGCGCCTCTTCCCTGGGGCCGCGCGCCCGGCCCGGCCCGGCCCTACCCCCGCCTGCTGGCGCCCTGCCTGGGCCGGGCCGGGCCGGGCCGGGCCGCCCCCGCGCTCTCCCCTCCCTCCCCGGTCATGTGCCGCTTT
>NW_005842306.1:117310-133306 GCF_000455745.1 Alligator sinensis | reverse complement strand
CACCAGCGGCGGGCGGCCATGAGCCCGGGCCAGGGTCGGGGCTCGGGGCTCCTCTCGCTTGGCCCGGCCCGGCCGCAGTGCGGGCGCGGGAAGAGTTGCGGCGCTTCCCCCGGCCCCCCTCAGCAGCGCTTGTGCCCGTCCCGGTCGCGGGCGGGAGCAGCTGCGGGCCGGGTCGCCTCCTTGGCAGCCGGGCAGGGCACGCACGTTTGCTGCGCGGAGGCTCCGTGGTGTCGCCTGTCCGGGGCGGGGGCTGTGCTGTGGTGCAGGGGTGAACCCTACCCCCTCTTCCCCAGGGCCCCGAGCCCGCCCCGGCACAAGGACCCGCGCGTCCTTCAGGGGAGCTGAGCCCCCGCATGCGGCGGCCGCGGGCAGACTAGGTGCCAGTAGGGACTGGAGGGAGGACGGGGGCAGTAGTGGCTGTTGAGCATGGGAGTGAGGGATATGGCCTCTGAATCCAGACTTCCCGGACCCAAAATGTGGGGTGCTGCCAGGGGAAATGGACCGACCCAGGTCATGCTCAGCTCGCACCCCCCACATCCGCACTCTGCCGGACCCGGGGTCTGGGCTGGCCCGCTCGTGTTCTTGCGCACTGCCAGGTGCTGAGCTTTTGTCAACACCCTTTAGCCCCCAGCTGGATTTGAGGGTTTCAGTGATTTTAGCTGATGGCTACGGTGAAAGCATTTGACCTAACACCTTCCTTCCCTGCTGTAACCCCTGGGAGGGGAGAGTGCTGTAGGTCTGGGAGGGCTTCTTTTGGGCCTTCCTGTGCCTTTCCGTCAAACTTTCCAAGCTAAGCAATTATTTGCTGCAGTGAACTGACTGCAAGGTAGTTTAAAAGTAAAGTGTGGGAAACTTACTATTCTGTTACATGAGCCCTGGCTCTTCCCACATAGGTAAAACAAATTGGAGTTGCTTAAACTTACTGAAGAGTGAGTCTTGGTGGCACCAGGCACCAGCAAGTTGTGTTTTAAACTGGAACAGAGCATGGAAAATAGTGTGTTTAGTCACTCAGGACTGTATTTTGCCATCAACCTTTTAAGCAGCGTCGACAAGGAATTCTGCCTGAAATGGATGGCATGATATGGCCCTTTGGGAGGATACTGGCAAATAAGCAAATTAAACGGAAAGAGAGCATCATGTTGTCATAGCAACAGTTCAATTAAATTATGTTACTGTCAGCCATGATATAATTTTCCTGTTTAGAGCTCATGGGACATAACTTCTGTTTGGAGCCAAAGTTGAGTTTGCAGCAGAGGTAAACGGTGCCCAGTGCTTCCATGTGAAGTAATACTCCTGTTTATCTTCCAGATAAGTGTCTAGGAAGTACTGTTCTAGGAAGGAAGAATTATAAATTGTATTGGTTAAGCATTTCGTTGGTGATTATTTTTTTTCCCCTCCTCCAGATCTTTGTCTTTTTTCTGGATATAATAATGACTATTCATGGATCTTGTTAGTGTTTTTATTGTATACTAGATATTTTACTGCATGAAAGTGGCGTACCTCAGTTTCTGGACTTTTTAATTTTGTTTTTATTTCCCTTGCCGACTAATGCTTTGATATGTATGAAAACTGAATGTTTTTCCCTTCTTCCTTCCCTGCTTTCTTGCTTGCTTTCTTTTCTGTAGATTGCTTTACTCTTCGGCTGTTGTTTATAACCCTCCTGTTTAAATAACACAGACTATTTATCTGACCAAACTTCTAATCTTTCCAAGTCCTCTGGAATATTATTGATCTCTCATTTCCTGTAGGGCCCCCTGGTGAAGTATCTTCAGCAGTGCTGTCACTGAACTTCTCCTAAAGGTGTGGGGGCCAATTGTGTTGGCAGGTATACCAAAAATTAACCCAAGTGCCACTCCAGTTCCTTTGCCCTCCCCAGTCTGCTTTCTGCTCCCTGTTATGTGCTCCTTGCACAGTTTGCTGTTTTGCTTTCTGCTTCCTGTCCTATCTACCATTGTGCTGCCTGCTCCTCCCTGTCTTAGGGCACTGATTTTAAATATATAAGTGTTATAAGACTCCTACATCCTGATTTCTCCCATGTTCCAACGTATGTTAGAATCCTCTCTGTTTATGTGTACTTTTAAGTTTCCTGTTTTGTTTTGTTTTTTGGCATTCAGCTTGACCCTTGCTGGACCCTTCCATTTCCGTTCAAAAAGTTCTGTTCAAAAACCTTGTGGAGATTGGTGGTAATTGTGACTATACTTAAATTTACTGTTTGCCTGGCTGTGCCTTCAACCACAGACAGAGTGATTTAATCATAGTGCTGTTGTGTTGTCTTCAAAATTGAAGCAGCTGGACTTAATCTGAAGCAACTGGCCTTTAGGCTCCCTATGTTTTTTTTAAATTTTATATATTTATTAATATGATACAAGTGCAGTGTTTCATGATGACTTGATTCTCATATTATCTTGAAAGAGATTTGTGTTTTGGGTTACCTGCGTGCAATTTAGGAAGTATGCAGAATGGGACATATTGGGATTATTGAAGCATCCCATTGACTAAAATGTTCTTTGTTTTTTCTGACTCTTAAATGATTTTTCTTCGCATTGTGAATTGTGCCCCTGTCATTTTTTTTTACTTTTATTTTTTTTATGTAGGGCATGAAAGGCCAAATTACTGGCTGGGTAAAAGCTGTCAAAATGTTGTTATAGTGTATCTGACTTGCTAACTAACTTTTTTTTCTTTTTTTTTTTTTTCTTGTCATCCTGTTTTGGATCTACTAGGAGCTTCTGTCTAAATGGGTCCAGTCATGCCTCCCAGTAAGAAGCCAGAGGGCTCGGGAATTAGTGTTTCCAGCGGACTGAGTCAGTGTTATCAGGATAGTGATTTATCAAAGGCACTTCCTGAAGAGGAGGACCTAGATCTTACTTTGCCTGCCATAAGATTAGATAAAGCGGCCATGGAGGATGAAGAACTAACTAACTTGAACTGGTTACATGAAAGCAAGAACTTGCTGAAAAGCTTTGGGGACTCTGTCTTAAGAAGCGTTAGCCCAGTTCAGGACATTGATGATGACACGCCACCATCTCCTGCTCACTCTGACATGCCCTATGATGCCAAGCAGAACCCAAACTGCAAACCTCCTTATTCCTTTAGCTGCCTCATATTTATGGCCATTGAGGACTCGCCAACCAAAAGACTGCCTGTAAAGGATATATACAACTGGATCCTAGAACACTTTCCCTATTTTGCAAATGCACCTACTGGATGGAAAAACTCTGTGAGACATAATCTATCATTAAATAAGTGTTTTAAGAAAGTGGACAAGGACAGAAGTCAGGTAAGCTTGGAATATTCAGACCTACCTGTTCTTAATAAAATCTGCCTGCTAATCCTAACATGTATTCCTGATTGTACTGTAAACTGCATTTTACTGTCCAGTAATTTCAGTTCATTACAGAAAAAAAACCAAACAAACCAGCGTTAGGATGACTTTATTAAAATTATCATCTAGACATCTGTAAGTAAGTACTTTAGTTGGTTGGTTTTTGTTGTTTTGGTTTTTTTCTTTTCAGCTGGTGTCTTCATGCATAGTGGTTAAATATTGTTTTTAGTTATCATGCTGTGCTAATGGTTTCCAGCTATAGTAGATGAATGTAATCATTATAAATAGGTTGCATGCTGTTTTTGGCTTATAAAAATGTATAGTGAGAAGTTTGCTTTATGTAAGATTCCATCTATTCCCCTTTCCTCACTCTCCTTCCCCCTGCTTCCCCCCATTTGAGTTGTTATTTGATGAAACTCTATAAGAGGTTAGAAGTAGTTCTAACTTTTGGTGATGAAGTGATGGTACTTTCTTACTTACTGTGCCTTTTAGATGAAGGTAGACAGTTCAGGAGTGGCTCCGTTATTAAAGGAGATACAGTTTGGCAGCTGCAAATGACTATTGGAAGTTAAACTGTACTTGTTTTATGCCTATGCAGACTCTGACCTCCACAAGGTGGTGGAGATTTGGAGAACAAATTTTTGCTCCCAGGTCTTCTCTATTGTTACATTCTTTGGTTGCAAAGAATTCTTTGAATCTTCAGCTGTATCTGAAGGGGTGTGTGTGAGGGTGACAGGAAAGGAAAATGAACAGAATCCTGGTGGCATTACTATTTCCTGGTATCACTTATTGCACAAATCTGTCCATTATGGGGAGCAGTTGTTGATTTCCAAATGGCGACAGCCTTCAAATGCAATAAGTTTGAACTCTTGTCAAAGGTGCTGCTGTATGAATTGGCAGGCTGATGTCTCTCCAGTTTACTCTCACTCTGTGTTGCCACAATAAATAGCAGTGAAATAACTTCACTTAAATGTGTTTTCATATACATAAAGCTAATAGAAAATCTAGAAGGTGCACCCGCTCCTCTGTTTGAAGCAAAGAAAATATATTTAGCTTTGTTCCTCATTTGGTTTTCTATATGCTGTGATTACAGCTCAACAGACTAGACTCTTGCTGGTGTGTGTTAACTTTTTTCACAGTATTCATAACAACTCTAAAGTAGAATAAGTTATGTTTTGCAGGAGCTGATGGCTCCCTATCTAACTTTTGTGGATTTTATTCTCAGTCTGACTTTCAGATGGGGTATAATCTACCATTTGTAGCTAGGCACAATCACAATGTATACCTAAGGTTAACACTGTTTCTGAACTGCATTATTTAACTTAATAAATTGGGGTTGGAACTTCACATTCAGATAGATATAAAACAGAGGAAGTGTCACACATGTTATAACCTGTAAATCATATCATAGACCATAGAATGTCTAACGAAATAGATTTAGATGCAAAATGTATTGGAACTGATGAGTTGTGCTTAACTCTTCCATTGTTCCTTTTTCCCCATTCTGTTCTTCATCTGTTTATGAGTTGATGATTTTAATAATTACTTCCTTGCCAAAAGGAGCTTTCTTTTATGTATGTCTGTCTTCATGGTAATTGCTTGTCTTGTCCCAGAAGTAATCATCGTTTGAAAATAGAGAAGCTGAGGTTCCTCTTGCACGATGCCTGACTCTATAGTTGCCTACATTTCAGTGCTTGTGATCATAGAGGGCAGTTCCATATGTAGTAAGGTATGTGGTGTTGTTCAGTTGTCTTGTTTCATAAATTTTGGCAACTAGATTTTGATCTTTTGAGAAACTGAGATATCTAGGAGCTATATAGCTCTGTCTTGCTCCTTTCTGGTCTCTGAGCTCTTAAAAATGCTAGCTGCCCTGCTGGTAATGAATAGTAATGTTATGGAGTTTCCACTGTCCATTTTAAAATGTATGCTGAGTAAGGTTATGTAAGTACCCTTCTGGGTTTCTCTCCTCTACCCTAGGGCAAGGGATTTGGCAGCTTGGGACCTGCAGACTTGGCACTCATTAATTACAACTTCTGACTGAACTGCTTTGTCACTTAATTGTAAATGCGGTAAACAATAGGCTTTACCTGTTAACCTTTCCAAATAAGGAGTTTCAGAGTTGGGTGGAGTGTCTTAAAACAGGTCTTTGACTGTCTTGCAAAGACTGTTTAAAATGCAAATCATTATTACAGAAGAAATCCTTGTTTTAGAATCTGAAAACTCCCCTTAAGTGTTGTTATGACCCAGGACAATGCTTTTTAGTTTGTGGTGAAGCACTTTCTGTGTTTGAGTTTGTATTTGTGTGTGTAAAAGTAGTTTAGTTTAGCAAATGGCACATCCTGAAATGTTAACAAGGCAGGCTCCAAAACATGCAGAGTGTATGGTGGGGTTTTTTTAATCAGCTTGGGGAATTGCAGGCATTTGCTAGTTGATGTGTGTTGACACATTGTGAACAGCTAGAAGCTTTTTCTCTCATGGCCATATTTCCAATGTTTATGTTTATACAGTCTCTCAATAACTGTTTTTTTTTTTTTAAGAAAAAAGTTCTGTGGAGCAGTTAATTCTTCTCTTGAATCCTTTTGGAATATTAGCTTGCAAAGTCTTGGCCTCTGTCACTTTTTATATTGATGTGACTAGAGATGTGGTGTTGCAAGGAAGGACAAAGTAAAGGGTCATCTTAATTGTGTCACCTGGCTGACAACTTGACTGAGTTCTGTAGCTGGGTGGGTGTCTGACGGCTGTTACTGCTGTCTTGTGTTCTTTCTAAGCTTTTTTGTTAGCTCTTAGGTTATTTAGCATAGTGCCATTGGTTAAGCATTTGGCAAGTAGCCATATAGATCCCTGCTTAAAAGGTAGTTATAATGATGTATATCTGCAACAAAAGAACACGTGGATTTCAGGGATAGAATGAGAGTGGGATACTTGAAGGTGTGTGCATATCAGACCTTTTATAACTTGCAAATGCCTCAGGTTGCTAAGTGTTGGTATGGCGCTTACTCCTCCTTCAGTCAGAATCCTGTGTTTTCCAGAGGGGAACTTGCCATGAGTAGAACTGGTCAACATGATTTTATTTTTTGGCAGATTTCACAGTATCTTTTACTGCTGTTATATCCTAGACAAGAGCTCCTCCAGATTGTCTCTAACTTCATATGTTCAAGGTACAGGCTGCTCCTGTGATCCCTTTTTATTGTGGAGACTTGACTGCTTAAAATAATACCATGTGAACTGGACCAACAGGAGCAGTTTGTCTGAACCTTTCAATTCTGTGGCTTGTTTTTAGGAATACATATGTTGTATTTATTTGTCCACAGCTGCTTGTGTGTGTATAAGAGCCTGTATTTACTTTTCATGCCATGTGCCCTGTATAACAGGAAGAAGGATCTATAGGCTGCATCACTGAAACTTTGAAAGGATGCACATTTGCAGGTTTTGGTATGATTGCATGCAGGTTTTGAGTGGTGGGAAAGGACCTTTATCTGCTATAGTACAAAGACTTGTTCAGACACTGCTGTTACTCCATGATAGCTGTGTGCTGATGGTGTGACACATTGTTAATCTTACTAATAAATTCTTTTTAGATCAATACAAGTCAGAATTAAAAGATATTTTTTTCTAGGATGCTGACCATTTGGAGAGAGGGTGAGGTGTCTCAGAGGGAAATGCAGAGTACTTCATAGGAGAGAACCTCTTTTGAGCTTAGTTTAATAATGGTCAGCATATAACATGTCACATGGTCCTAAGTGCAGGAGTTACCTGGCTCAGTTTCTGCTGCCAGACCTGTGAATTCAGTGGTCAGAGTAATCCCATTGTGAACACACAGATTTAAATGGCCTCTAGTGTATGTCCCATTTAGTACAACCCACTAGCCCATGACTTTTCTGACTTCCCCACCATCTGGTCCTTGGCTATAGAGAGGAATTTTTCTTGTATATGCATCTCCATAGCAACAAGTTTGCAGTTGATATGGAAAGTAAGCAGTTGCCTTAGCAACAGAGTTACTGATGTGGCAGCTCCTCTGCTTTCAGGGAGAGGGCTAAGCTAGTTCAGATGCGTTAGGTAGGTTTGCTGTAATGATAGCTGTGCCCACTAGGCTGCCGTCTTAAGGGAGCATTTTTGTCAACTTTTTGTTGCTGTAACCCCTATTTTTCAGGGATTTCCATGCTGGTCATAGGTACTTGCACTTTGAAAAAAGGCAAGACAAAATCTTAGCTGCAGAGCTTGCGATTCCTGTGTGCTTACTACAAACACAAGCTTGCTTCATTATTGCTGACAGGTATATGGGAAATATGTTTATTACATTAGGGGTTTTGTTTTTAATCCTCCAGTCTCAGGTGATGGGAGTTGCTCACTAATCCCAGTGATGTTGATCATCAAACCAATCATGCCTGTACTCCACTCTGCTACTGATATGTCCTCCTTTCTATCTCTTCTGCTTCCTTGAGTGCTCATCCTAGCAGCAGGTCTCCTCTGTAGATTGGCTGTGTGAGAATGGGGAAGTGCATGGTAAACCTGAGGTGGGGAGAGGATGTTTGCAGTGCCAGGAGATGTCTTCAAATTCAAGAGCCTTGGGTGTTTACTTTTTAGCTAGGTACAGGCATTTAGAAAGCCTGAGGCAGAATTGATTTAAATTGCGCAGTTGTCTGTAAGCAGTGTAGTTTAGTTTAAATTAGTAGCAAACAGATGAAACATTCGTTCTTTGGGGGGACAAATCTTAGACTGGATTCTGCCATTTTTAAACCAGTCTGTGTGCCGAACTTCTGTTCTGTTCTGTTTTCTGTTCACGTATACTGGTAAAAGTGTAATGTCTGTACCTCGCCCTTGGCTGATACTGAGAGGTCATGTGGGGAGAGGAGGAGCAGGCCTACACGTCAGGACAAGCGAATGTCATGCCCATCTGCTGTAGAGTTTATTCAAAGGCATATTCCCATAACAAGTTATAAACATTAAACTGAGATTCTCCTTCAGTACATGACAGTGCTCAGCCCTGAGATGAGCTGCTCCAAAGTTGCTCTTGTTCAAAATGCTTGCCCCCATTTTCACTGCTTTGGTTACATCTTGTCTAATAAGTGTCTGGTGTAGGCACTGTTGAGACAGATCTTTCCCCTGTCACTAATGCTGAGCTGTTGTAGTGGTTTGCACTAATGCAGACAGATTGCTGGGACCAGGTGCTTTGTGCCACCTTCTTTGCACGGTGAGAATCAACGTGGGGGTCCCATTGTTAAGAGACAGTTGATTTGTATGGTAGGGGAGAGGATTCTTTACTCGATATTTGATACATAAAATGCCACCACAATAGGGATAAGATGTTACCCAGAGTAGAAGGAAAAAGTCTGTTCCTCATTCATTACTTTTAAGCCACTTTGCATATACACAAGTACCACTTGCCAACAGTGGCATTTCTGGCATTACTTGTGAAGAATTTCTGCTGTGGTGAAGATCCTTGATACTCTACTGATGGTGACAGTCTCCTGCCCTTAATAGATGATTATCATCTAGCCTGACCAGAATAAAAGTGACTGTTGAATTTAACTAATTCCTGTGTTGAGCCCATCATTTTTGGCTGAGCTAGAGCAGTGGTGCTCAGCCTTTCGGCCTTGTGAGCCAGATGAGTGGGGCTGGCCAGTCCATGGGCCAGTTGGCCGCCATGTGTCAGTATTGGGCCCCAGGGCACTGCACTGCTGCTTCCCTGCCTTGAGTACTGGGAGCCTGGCACTACCCCCTCACAATAGGATTGGTCCCTGCAGGCCTGGTGCTTTCCCCTTCCAAAGTGCACTGGGATAATCTAAGCCAGGGGGAAGCAACCCCCGGCATATGTGCCGAGCATGGCATGCAAGGCCATTTTGCTCGGCATACCACTGCCAGCCTGGGCTCTAAGCAGCTGCTGCCAGCCATGGAGCCCAGGCTGCCCTCAGCAGGTGGCTGGCAGGCTGCAAGCCCTGCTGCAAGTGGACTGGGACCATGGGCTGGCTACAGCTGGGAGGCTGCAAACAGCTACTCCGTGTGTCAGCACTCCGGCATCGTCCAAGGTAGACATTGTGGTTTTTTCAGGACTCCGGCCAAAAACATTGCCTACCCCTGATCTAAGCTCTCCTGCCTCTCATTCTAGGATTGGTCCCCAGGAGCCTTATGCTGCCCCCTCCTGGCTGTCTACACCCAGATTGGGGGCCTGGTGCCACCCCTGCCTGCCTCTATTGGGTGCAGAGCTTGGGGCTTCCCATAGGTCCAGAAATTTGGCAGTGTTACTACCACTGTCAGGCAGGCTGAACATTCCTGGATTAGAGCACATCTCTTAGGAAGATATCCAGTCTGGATTTAAAAATCTTGCATGATGTGGGAGTAGTTTAAGTCCAAGATAAGATGTTTCATTTGGTGATTATTCTGTCTGTTAAAGTGAATGTTTCAAGCTTCCAGGACTTCACTAATAATAAAATGCTAGAACAATTCACTCTATTCCTTTAAGCTTGCATTCATGACATCTATATCCTCTTGCCCTTCTATTTGACAAGGTCATGGACCCAAGAACAAATTAGGCTGTGGTAAGTTGTGATGTCCTGACTTTTAAAATGCTGCAAGCACGTGAGATGACCAATAATAATACACTGTCCAAGAGCATTAGATTTCTCTGTGGCTGAATCGGGGCTAAATTTGTTTTGCTTTCAAGTGCCTGCCTTTCTTTGCAAAGTCTGCTTATTCCTCATGCTGTCACGAGGATCTCCTGTTTGGCAAGGTACATGTCTAACTCAGCTGAAAGTTAGACCCCTTTGAAACCAGTGGGCATTTTTACATGCATTTCTAACATGGTGCTGGGCGCTTTTAATTTAGTGCTAATTTAAAAGTGCCCGTGTATCACATGTATCAGCAGCGCAGAGTAAACATGCTGAGAAAATGGTGGCGGTGAACTTTGAACTAATGCACATTGCACTTTGAACTAACACATGTTCACTGCCACCGTTTTCTCAGCATGGAGGTGCTCTGCGCCGCTGATACACGTGACATGTGAGGCTGCCATAGTGTATCAATTTACATGCTCCCACAGACTTGATTAATTGAGTCTGCTCTGACGTGCTGGATTTCCAGCACAGTGGAGCAGGCTCCCTGCACATATGTAAGTGCTCTGTGAGACTAACTGAATGCTTAAAGTTAGGTTCTTGCTTGACTGGGGCCAGTGAGATGTGCACAAAGCATTAATAAGAAAAAAAAACAACTGTATTTTTTCTTATACCTTTGCACATAATTCTTAACACATGGCAAGCCCCTTTATGCATAGGTCTTAGTCCTGGCAGCAGAGAAAGCTATGGGAGAGGCTGTGCTGTGAGTCTTCTAAAATGATGTTCCTGAAATGGCTTGTTAAATAAGGGTGCCTGTAAAATCGATTAACCAGCTTTATTGTGAAGCCCTCTTTGTTTTCTCATTCACCACCTATATTTCTTCCTAATTCGTTGAGTTGCAATGAACAAACTGCAGATGTATTTCATATTTTGTTTGTAATTAAATATTGGGGGGCGGGTGCTTAATTTTGAGCACAGCAGGCTGCACAGACAGTTTGGGTTATCATTGGAGGTGGAAGTTATGTGCACAAACACTTTGAGCATCTATTAACAAATGCTTAGCCATGGTGAATTGCAATGAAACTTCAATAGAGATGCCTCTGAGCACTTAAGCCTCACTACAGTGAATGCACCACCAGTTCATGACCGAGCATTTAAGGATTAACTGGGCTTGTTTGTTTCAGGGAAATCTTTTTCTCTCTTTGTGTTTGACACTTAAATTCCTTGAGGCTTTATTCAAGAATTTAATTTTAATTACAGAATAATTACCTCTTAGATTTTCTTATTCTGTAAATAAAAAAAGGAAACAGAAGCATCAGATGGTTGTTGAAACAGAGCAGGAAGATTGTATTACTAGGCTTTGATTACTTGGTAAGGAGTCTTTTGAACTTAGTTTGCTGTCAGGGTTGACAGGTGTAGGCAGTGAGGCCTAGTGGTTCACAGTAGGATTTGAATCAGGGGGTTTCCAGAAAATAACTGAAGTCAAAACCAAGTATCAGTTCAGTTTCCAGGAGGTGAAGTGGAGGTTGTGATCAGAGAAAGCAGTTGTGATCAGAGCCAGGAGATTAACTCCTGCAACAGCTCATCAAATTTCCCTCAGTGGGCCCCCTCACCTAGCTGGGCAGTCCTATCTGGGATCAGGACAGGTAGGCAGGTGAAACCAGGGCTGGGATCACAGGGCAGTGACAGCAGGGAGCCGGAGAAGAGCCACAGTCCACTCCCCGCACACCACTGCCTGTGGAACCAGTGTCTATCATAGGGATGTGTAGGCAGCGGATCGCGGCTTTGCTCTGGGTACGGCCCAGTGATCTCAGCCCTGACTCTGCCTGCCCGTCCTGCTCCCTGTCCACCTGTAGCCCCATCCCATCTGTGTGGTTGCCTGCCCTGCTCGCACAGGTCCTGCTCTAGGTAGTTGGTGTGGGGTGGATGGGCCAGGGTGCCTAAGCAGCCAGGTCTGGCAGCAGCAGCCAGAAGGAGCCACCTCTGGGGTTGCTGGAAAATGGAGTCTGGCCACTGCATTGCCCCAGCCCCGCTGTGCACCCCAGGGCCTGGGCTGCCTTCTGTCCCTGGGCTGGTGAGGCCAAGGGACCTGCTGCAGGCTGGACAAAATGCCTTGGTGGGTTGGGTTTGGTCTACAGGCTGTATTTTGCCCACCCCGGTATAAACAGATGTCTCCTCTGAGGTAGTCCTGACTCATTTGAGTTAAAACCCCAGACAAAAGAGGAGCCTCGCACAGCCCTTTAGACACACACACACACAGCCCTTCCAAGGAGCATTGCTGCTCCTCTGCCAGTAGGTGATCAGGGAGAGTACACAACCTGATGGGCTTGCCCCTGGAATTTTAATGGCAGTTAATTTGCATGAGCCCAGCCTTAGTTAGCTACACAGCATTTGGGGCATGGGAGGGGGGGGGGGAGCAATGAGTGTTAGCACACTTTAGGATTTGTAGGATCTCAGGACAAGAGGCTTTGTCTTTACACCCCAGTAGGTGTCATCTCGCCTCCCTATCTTTTGTCTGACAGGAACAAGATTAATTGAGACAGCTGAATTTCTGTTGGACTTGCAACTTCATTCATAAGTGCTGCAATTCTTTTGGGAGTTGAAAGGTCTAGTTTGGGAACTGCTAGCTTGTTTTTAAAGGGACCTGTTCATGCCACTCTTCTGTGTTTTATTTCAGGCATCTAGTACAGGGGTTGACAATGTTTTGGAGGTGGGGGGTCACCATATGGGGAGCCACCACCACCACAGCCACGGTCACTGTCAACACTACGGGTGCAGCATCTCCCTGCTGCTTGACCACCTGCCAAAATTTACTTGCTGGATAAAATGGCTCAGTGGGCTGTAGATTGCTGACATAGTACATGACATTTATGGGGTAAGACTGCTCAAAACTTGTCAGTAGTCTGGGAAATGAGGATACTTGAAATCCTTTACCATAAATGTGACTCAGATTCCATTTTGCTATGTAGGTAAGATGAAAGTCAGTTCTTTTATCTTATCTGCTATTACAAGTAATCAACTGACCTTGATCAAGCAAATATTATATCTTTTTAAAATGGGTATTGCAGGCAGAGGTGTGGGGACAGACTGAATCCTGAGGTAAATGAGCACAGATCTGTTTCAGTTCACAGAGCTGTGCCTGGGTTACAGCAGGGTTTAATTTTATTTGGTAAATATATTAAGAGAGGCTACTTGGTGGTGCTGGACCTTTTTGTATTCTTGGTCCTTTGGCTCAGATCACGTGAAGTAATCTGCTCCAATATTTAGATTCATAATGCATAGCCTTGGACCTTATTCTAAGGTGTGATCTGCAGTTTCTTAGATCGTCTATTGGGACTGGTGTGCTTGCTAGGCCTGCGCTAAGCAGCTAGTATTTGCTTTGGATTCAGATTCGGCCAATTTCGAGGGACAGTAATTCGAATCACTGTCCCAGATCGATTTGGTCGAATCTGATTTTGGCAATTTGGCTCCTGTCAAATCTCTGAACCATGCAGGCCCAGCTCCTGGCACTTTGAAAGAAAAAAAAAAAAGTACCAACTCACCAGGTGCTGCTGGGCTGGGGGGCAGTCACTGCTGCCCCTTCGCCCTAGCTCTGGCCCTTTTTAAGGGGGGGAAAAAAAAGCCCCCAAAAACCTGGTCTCACCAGCTCCTGCCTGGTGGGGGGCAATCCCTGCTGCCCCCCACTGCCCAGAACTGCGTGGGGGACTCTTCCATGAGCCCCCTGAGGCCGCTGCAGGAGCTGGTGAGGCCTGGGGTTTTTTCACTTTTTTTTTTTTTCCTCTTAAAGGCCTGGAGCTGGGGGAGCAGGGCAGGGTTGGGGGCAATGTTTCCTCTAAGGAGTAGCAGTCTGTGAGTGTGCCGCCTCAGTCTGGCGTGGAACACTTATCGAAGGGGGCCAGGGCCTGGGGTTGGGGGCCTGGAACCAGGGGCTGGAGCCGGGGGCTGGTGTAGGCTCTGGCGGCTCTGGGGAAGTGCACCGCTCCCCTGCATCAGGGCAGGGAGGGGTGTGGAGCACTTCCCCGGAGCCAGCGGAGCCCGCGCCAGCCCCCCACCCCAGCCTCCATCCATGCCTTGCCTCACCTTAGGGAGGAGCCGCTGTCTGCCCTGAGTGAAGCTCCGCCTGCTCCAGGACACTGCTCTGCTCCCCTGCTTGGCCTCAGGGGGCATGTCCTGCAGTGTCCCAGAGCCGGCGGAGCCTCACTCAGGGCAGGCAGCAGCTCCTCCCTGGACCCGGTGGCTGGGGCCGGGGGCTGGTGTAGGCTCTGGTGGCTCTGGGGAAGTGCTCCAGGCCCCGGCCCTGATGCGGAGAGTGGAGCATTTCCCTGGAGCCACCGGAGCCCGCGCCAGGCTCCCACCCCAGCCTCTCCTGGTGTGCGGCCTTGAAAAGAATGTGCGCAGCCACACTTTTTTAGTTGTGTGCAGCTGCACACGCATGCACCTTTAGAGGGAACCTTGGCGGAGTGCCGGGGCGGGGCCGCCCAGCCATAGGGGCAGGAGGGCTGCTGGGGGAGAAGGCAGGGGATGGGGCCTGGCAGGGGTCCCCCCCATGGTCCCCGCCCCCTACTTACCAGCTCCAAGTCTGGCTCCAGCTCCCTGCTGTAGCGGGTGGGGTGTGCCCAAATCATCAAAGCTCTCTGAATCTTTTCTGAAGATTTGGAGAGCTTTGAATCGATTTGAACCTTTTTATTGGTCTCCTGATTTGATTCAGATTTGGAGATTTGGCCACCGAATCGGGCCGAATCTCCTCCGAATCGAATCAGCACCCAAAGCTTTGCACAGCCCTAGTGCTTGCCCCTCCTTACACAGGACGGAGCAGTTGCTCATTCTAGCTGACTTCTTTGGTGCTGAAGAAAGTATATTGGAATGAAATATTGGTGAAGGCCATTAATTGTATGGTACTTCTGATTTAACTGAATTCAGTTAGAAATTAAGTTAATTTAATTAACAGATTTTTTTCATTTCTCAAAAATGTGTAGATAATTGTCCCCACCACCCATACAGTCCCCTGTCCGGAGGTACCTGTGATTTAAAATATTAGATGGGTCTTAATTCTGTAAATGTGTTAGTCATCCCTTTCAAAAGATCTTCTGACTCAGTAAGCACTCCACCTTGGAAGAATTCAGTCATAACAGTAAATATTCCTGTGTGCCTCCTTAATTATGGAAGCAAGGCCACTACTAAAAAAGGCAAATGTTCTTGTTGTAGTGTAATAATGATACCGTTCCCTGCAGTCTAACTGGACCTTTCTTTGAGTACAAATAAGGGGGAAAAACAATTTAATTCCTTTACTATACTTGTAGTAAAAGCCCAACAGATGCAGTACCTTTTTCAAGAATTCACTTGCAAAAAATAGAGCCCAGAAATTAAGTAGGTTCTATTTCTGTCTTAGAGGTAAAGTTTGCTCATTCAGAGGAAGTTTTTATATGCACATGCACACCACTCATCTGAATGTTTAGGCACCCTCACAGTTCCCGTCACTGTCATTAAGTACCAGCAAGTCAGACCTCACTATATGGGATCTTCCAATATCTGTCTCTATATCTATATCTAGATAGATAGATGGCTATCTAGATAGATAGATAGATATAGACCTTGTTCAGAGGAAGAGAGATTGCACTCTCACTCTCTCTCTCGATATATAGATATTGCAAGACCCCGCATAGCAAGGTCTGACTTGCTGGTACTTAATGACTGACTGGAACTGTCAGGGTGCCTAAACATTCAGATGAGTGATACCCAATTTATGGCTTGCAGAGAACATGGTGCTTGTGGAAAGCCTATGATGTTGCTTTTGGCCACAGGGAATGTAAACAAAATAAAGCTAAGATTGAGAGGGAGGGCACAGCAAGATGTTACCTGCAGTGCGTTATTGTTGTACATGGGCCAGTGAAGATTGGGGACCATTTTAGATCCTTGTGCCAGGTTCCCACTGTGGCAGGGAGTACTCAGTACTGAGTACTGTACTCAGTACAGTAGCAGAAGCCATATAAGAACTTAAAGGAAGGAGCTTTACAAGACTGTGGTGCTACCATAATGGCAAACTTTTTTTTCCTCCTTCTGCATTTTTATGGGTCATAGTTTCATAGTAGCTAGGGTCAGGAGGGACCTGAACAGATCATCTAGCCT
>NW_005842306.1:109525-116913 GCF_000455745.1 Alligator sinensis | reverse complement strand
GGTGGCCCTCCTCTGAACCCTCTCCAGGCTGGCCACATCCCTTTTGAAGTGCGGCGCCCAGTACTGGACGCAGTACTCCAACTGTGGCCTGACCAAAGTCGCATAGAGGGGGAGTATCACCTCTCTGGACCGGCTTGAGATGCACCTTTGGATGCATGACAAGGTATGGTTGGCCTTGCTGGCTGCAGTCTGGCATTGGCGGCTTATGTTCATCTTGGAGTCAATAATGACTCCGAGATCCCTTTCTCTCTCTCCCTTCAAGTGTGTCCACCTCGCCCCACATCTTAGTGTCATCAGCAAACTTAGACAGCGTGCTTTCCACCCCCTCGTCCAAGTCGCTGATGAAGATGTTAAACAGTGCAGGCCCGAGGACCGAGCCCTGGGGTACCCCACTGCTCACATCTTGCCAGGTTGAGTACAGCCTGTCCACCACTACTCTCTGGGTGCGCCCCATCAGCCAATTTTTTACCCATCCAACTGTGCAGGCATCAATGCCACAGTCACTTAATTTATTGATGAGGATGGGGTGAAAGGCCTTCTTAAAGTCTAGAAAGACTATGTCCACAGCGACACCATCATCCAAGTTACTTGGTCATAAAAGGCAATCAGGTTGGTCTGGCAGGACCTGCCTTTGGTGAACCCATGCTGATTGCCCCCTGAGCATGATCTCCCCTGCAGGCCCCCCACAGATATGCTCCTTGATGATCCTCTTCAAGAGCTTCCCGAGCACTGAGGTGAGGTTTTACAGGCCTGTAATTACTTGGGTCCTCCTTCCTCCCCTTCTTAAAAATAGGGACCACATTAGCCACATTCCAATCCCCCGGCACCTGGCCAGATGACCATGAATGCTCATACAGCCAGGCCAAAGGCTCTGCAATGACCCCTGCCAGCTCCCTCAACACCCTTGGGTGGAGGGCATCTGGACCTGCAGATTTAAAAATGTCTAGCCCTTCCAGAAGATCTCTAACTACATCTGCACTGACTGAAGGTTTGATAGAGCTCTCCCCAAGATTGTCCCTACCTCTGGTAGGTGGGATATCCTGGTCCATGTTCAGGAAAACAGAGGCAAAGAAACTGTTAAAATATCAGCTTTCTTGTCTGGCGTGGCCACCAGATTACCGTTTGTGTCATTATAGACATCCTTAGCCTGGAAGATTAGATGCTCTTGATTTGATTCTGTCCTTCCACCACTTTGACTTCAGAATAGTTACTTTTGACTTGTCATGGAGTAAACAATAGCAGAATTGGGCTATAGAATAAACATTTTGTGCCCATAAATAACATCTTTGCATCTTAGTCATTGATTGATAATAGCCATCTTGGGGATTAACTTGAACTGAAAATGACAGTTTTATGTTAGTGTTCCTTAAATTCCATTCTTGGTATAATGGAAACTTCATCCTGGGAACTGCTGTAGGAATTTGTGTGAAGTTTCATTCCAATGAATCTTAATTCTTATTGGTTGTTTCTTGCCTCGTGGGGGTGGGGGTGGGGGGTGGGAATCAAACTGCTATACTAGATCAAGTGACAGAGATGCCAGAATGTATTTTACAGGTATTTCTTTGCAGCAATCCTCCACAACTAGATTAGCTGGGTTACTAGGCTAGTTAGGACTCAGGCTGCCAACACAGCCTGTGAAGGAAGAAGGCAGGGGAGGGTGAATCAGGGATGCATAAATGAAGTGAGCTGTGGCTCACAAAAGCTTTTGCATCTCTGATTCTGTTAGTTTATAAAGTGCATCTTTGCTATGCTTTTTGCCTGACTTCAGACTAACGAAAACTTTGCAGAAGGAAGAACTCTGAATAAATGGAGGAATGAATGGGCGCTTGTATGAAAACCTCAGTAACATAAAAGGTGAATAACATGTTCTGTGCAGCAGAAATTCATTTGTGGGATTCTGCAGCAGAGAATCTTGATGAATGCTGAGGATTTAATTCACTCTCATTCTTGATACTGGCAGAAAACCAGGTTCTGCTTCAGAACTCTTTTTCTGAGGTCCAGAGCATCCTACAATAGCGGGTACTCTGTGAGGCAACTACCACAAATGTCATTCTGACTTTAACATAACCAAAAAAATCCAGCGCTTTTAAGTTGAATTAGCCAGCCTCAAGTCCAGCAAATAAAATCAACTGAATCTAAGGACAGCTAATCTGAAACTTAAGCATGGCCATGCTTTTATTGTTGTTGCTTTTTTAATTTTAGTTCCTAGAGGTATTCTTTATTTGAAAAGAAGAGCACCATCATGTACCATTTTTAGGGAGTGTAAGAATTTGTAAAGAGATGAGAAAATGAGTCAAACGGGAGAGATTCCATGGAGGCAGGATGTAGGGTAGTGATTCTCAAACAGTGCGCTGTGCCGTATTAGCAGTGTTAGGTGTGCAAAGACCTATAGCACAGATTTTGAGTAGGAATCCATTATGTCAAAAGCTGCTGACCTACAGTTGCAAAGTACTCAGACCACAATAGAATTTCTCTGTTATTTTTCTGTAGCTAAACAAAGAGTGAAAACTAAGAGTTGGCTTTTTCTGAGCAGTGTCTTGAGTCTGAAAAGGCTGAGAAAAGGTGTAGGACAGGGGTGTCTAAATTTATCTGACCCCATGGTTGGTAAGGGGCCAGTCTGCAGGCTGGATCAGGCCACAGAACCCCTTCCTTCTCTTCTACCCCATCCCCTCTCCCCACCCCTCAGCATGCCAGATCTACTGTGGGATCTGTGCTGTGCACAACGCACAAGCCAGAATCCACAATGCCACAGTACCTCCCAGGTGGTCCAAAACTGTTACATGTGGGACCCATGACTGCTGCATGTGATACTTCCAGATGCAGGGTGCGGTGTGGGTTCTGGGCTGGCTGGAGCAGGTGCTATGTGACAGGTATTCCTGGACCAGTGGGGGGTTAACATCACATTTAGTTTGGATCCCAGAGCTGCTGGGATGTGCAGCACGTGTGGTACACATTCTAGGCCCTGCCAACAAAGGGTGGGCCAGTTTATGTGGATCAACTTAGACCAAGGGCCAGCACCAAAGGCTCTGTGGGCTGTATCTTTGACACCGCTTGTACAGGGGAAGAAGAGAAACATTACCATACATGAAGATTTAATAAACAGTTCACAGAAATGTTGTTTTTTGTTTTTTTTAAGCAATACATATCTGCTATAATGTTCTGTCAGATGGTGAGCTTTTATTGATAAAATCCTGGCCTCGTCAAACTCAGATTTATATTTTGCCACTGATTTTATTGTAGCTCGGCTTTCACCATGGGTTTTTGGAGGAAAATCTCCAGGGCTGCTGGGCAAAGCTCAATTTAATTCTGTAGGACTTTTTCATAAGAAGAATGATACTTATTTGTAAACTAAATGAAAATTAATTTTTGTGGCAACTTAGTCGGTGCCTTTTTAGGCCTGGACTCAGGCTAGGCCTTTTGTGTGGTAGTCTGTTATTTTTAAGTAGAGATATGAAACTTGAAGAAATGGATCCTTTCACTATTACCATAAATTAAGGCTAGAGAGGGAGGCAGTCTTAGTTTAACTTGGCCACCACCCTTTTGAGAGATTGTGGGGAACCTTGCAATAAATGTAGACAAATATACAACCCATGAATGTCGCACATCATATACAGGCAAGGTTCCTTGGGTGAATTTGATATCTTTTATTAGACCAACCCAAATAGTTGGAGAAAAGTTATTAAGCAAGCTTTCGGGTTCAAAAACCCTTCGTCAGGCTAAGGAAGTTTCAGCAGTTGGTGTGTGCTCTTCCTGGATGGAATGAAAAGTAAACAAGCCAGGGGCACATCATATACTTCACTTCCCAAATTACTCATCCAAAAATGTTTTTGTGTACTGACAAGCGGTTTACTAAGCTTAGTTATTTATTCTTACATAATTATGTAGTTGTACTAATTTATTTAGTTTTAGACTCTTTTCTCTACAGAAGGAAATGGCTATGCATTTGAACTTTGCTGTGCCAGAACTTTATAGACTTATTTGGAGCTCTGGTGGTAGCTTGAACTTTCTGTTGCACCGCAGAGAAACAGGAAAGGAGCTGTCACAAAGAAACATTGCATGGAAGTTTTGGTATAGTACATGCTTCCAGCAACTGGAGACCAATAGGAAGATTTTTAAACTCCCTCTTTTCCCACTGACTGTTGAAACACTCATTTCATATAGATAGTGATTTGAAGATCATGCACCACATATTTAGCTGGACTTGAAGCAGGTGATAGCAATGCTAGCTGAGAGAGAGAAAATTGTCACAAGGATTTATCTGTCTAGTTGCATTTTTATATTTTAGGAAAATGGTTTGCTTGTGTGGTAGAAAGCCTGTCTTCTATGCAAATTTTTCTGAGGACAGAGGAGTTCTGTGACTGGAGCTACCTAGCAATAAGACTAAATGGGTCCTCTTTTTCTCGCTCACTCAGATACTGAGCAACCTGCAAACAAATCAACAGAAAAATGGAGACTCTCAAGTAAGGCACCTATCTTTTTGTATTCTTATGTATGTATTAAGTACACAGTTGAAGGGATTGTGTCTTTTTAACGACACTGCTAATTTATGTTTGAAGAATAGACTCACCAGTACCTTGTCCTCTAGCTAGCATGCCTTACCATTCTTTGGTGTTTCCTAGAGCTAGTCTTTTTGTGCTATGGATACCCAGAATCCTTTTCATCAATCATTTGTTTGAAAGATGATTAAAAAATTGACTATTTGGATCTAGTCCTAAAGAAATATATAGCCATGAGGGTTAGAAACTTTCTGCAAAGATGAAAACTCAGGCTTTTCATGTAATCTTATTAATTGATGTGAGGAACTTTAAAAACAAAACAAAGCAAAACAAAGTAGCCCCTTAAGACCGTAATATTGCAAGACTTGCTATAAGTCGCACGAGTTAACAATATTACAGCCATATTCCAGAGCCTTTGTTAAGGCTATAATCTGTTGTCTCTTTCAAACCTTTCAGTCGGTTGTAAGTTTTTTAGTACTTCTCCGCAGAGCTGTTTGCTGCGTGTTCGTCAGTGTGTTCTTGTGTATAGTACAAATTTCTACACTTAATGGTGTTTGTATGCAAATACACAAACAGAATGTACTGAAGAATTTCTTCAAGTATTATGGAAAACCAGAAGTAACTATCTTCCTTCTATCAACTGGTGGTGATGGTTTAATGTATTTCAATGTTCTTAAGAAAGGAACAGCTACCTCGGAAGGGTTCAGTTAAAATGTTCAGTACTCATTAATGGTGTAGCATCATTACACCCAAGAAGTTCTCAAATCTTCTTGTCTTCATGATCCAAGTAGATTGCAAAGAACACTTTGCCATACTCTTTCCTGCATTGTTGGATAGAACCTCTTGCAGCAACTTAAATGTTGTTTCCAGTTAGTTCTCCCTGAAATAATGCATTTTTTCTCTGCATACATGCTTGTCATTTTCATGCTTGATTATCCATCTTGTGCTAATGTTCTTGCTGATCTGAGTTTTTCTTTAAATTGTCCTTTTTCTACATTTTTTCGCATCTAGTAATGGAGCTATTAATTTAAATCTGTCTGGAAGAGTATATTCAGGCAGAAATACTTCAGTAGTTTCTTTAAGTTACCATATTTTCTTACATATAACATGAACATCCTTCCCTCCTGCAAACCAGCTGGGGGAAATATGGGTGCATGTTGTATGTATGAAATACTGATCCCCAAGAGTTCTGGAGATTTGGCAGTGAGCCATTGCATTTATCACTGCCACCATTCCACTACTGCTAAATCTATGGACTCCTGCAGAGCCTCCCAGTAGATTGGCATGGCACTGCGTGCTGGATTGGACTGACTTGCAGGGTCAGTCAGCAGCTGGACCCATTGCTTGGCCCTAGCCTTGGAGACACCAGGTGCTAGGTACTTACTTGTACTCCAAGGTAAGAGTGTCTTCCTACCTGAAGATTCCCAAAACAGGGTGCATGTTATATCCAGTGATGTGCTAAAAGTGAGAGAATTTTTTGTGCTATGTTGAAGGTTGTTAACATAAAAACAGTTGTAACCATCTTCTGAAGGCCAAGTCTCTGCCTTAAGTTTTTTTTTTTTTTATAATAACTGCTTGTTCTCTGCCACTTCTGGGGTGTCAAAGAATTTTTGGATTTCTCAAGTAAAGTTTCTGTCGAAGAGTTCCTGAAGACCTGGAACTGACTCAGCTGATTATTGTGGCTATGTTTCTATGATAAGCATGACATCAACATCACTTGCAGTATCATCAGGCAACAGTGTAAAATAACACTTTTCATCTATTTCAGTAGCCAGTTTCACTCAGTGGCATACTTGATTTTGAATAACTTCAGGAAATCATTTTTCTCTCTGTTCTGAGAATACCATAAATCTCTTCTACCTTGCCACTTAACAAATCTTGACAACATTAACATTTGACTTCAGATGAATTGTCTGTTTTCATTCCTTAAGTCCATGCAATCACTTGTTTCTTACCACTTCCTTCCACTTCAGGCATGTTAAATCAGATGGTCATATACTGATGTTTAATCACTAAACACTAATCACCCTTTTGCAATATTGATCAACAGCTTTCACATATAATATAAATAGGATGAGTAATGGCCACTTAGTAAACACTAAGGAGTACAAAATAAGGCAAGTTAACCAGTTTTCTGTAGAACCTTATGCCTGCCGCACCTTCCAGAAGCTTCTTGATCCTAGCAAACATAACTCCCTAGAACTTGTTCTGCTCACTCCCCTCTTTGCAGCATTGAATGATACTTCATTCCAGCCACAGCTGATACCTCTTCCAACAACTGCCCGCCCCCATTCCCCTCTTTGCATCTCAGTTTCTAAACTTCCTTAATGTGTTTCTAATAGTAATCTCATCAGTTGTATCCTCTTGAGGATACAACTCATGCCAGTCATATATAGTAATGTGTAACAAAAACATTTTGAAACATGAGATGCACAAGTTTAAAAAAAACTGGGGAAAACCCTGGTGGGTAGGTGTGTATTGTGTGGATTTAGAGTTATGACTTCTGTCTGGGGTAGGAGATGCAGTTACTGCACTGTCTTGCTATCCAGTGTGACCTTTTCTCTAATTATTTTTGTCTGACTTTTCATATCCTGTTTTCTACCAAATTAGACAAGAGAGCATACTAAAGAGCTGCTGACTTCTGCTGGTGTCTGCAAGATTAGAAGCTTTCTCTGTACCATGTCATTTGTTTAGTTTGTGTCTGTTGAGTCTCTTCTGTGACTTTGAAGAAACTTGCCTTGCTTTTATCATTTTTTATACTAAAAATAAAGTCCAGGTACCACTTAAATAACACCTCAAAACTTGAAATACATTTTGAAGAGGCTGCACGTTGGGTAAGGAAACAGGAAATCCGGTTTGGACCCCTTTGCGTTGGGCCTGGGTATATGCTCT
>NW_005842306.1:76076-109494 GCF_000455745.1 Alligator sinensis | reverse complement strand
GGAAAGAGCATGAATAAATGTAGTTTGAGGGGGAGATTCATATTTCAAACTAGACCATGTTTATGAACTTGGGAATTCTTCATTCAGTATTTCAGTTCCAAGTGTAAAAATGAGAAGAGTGAGATTTCTCTAAATTTATCACTTTTTTTCTTTGTTTTTTTGGGAAGGTATCTGCATACTTTTCAAATCTATTTACTTGTTAGTGAAGCTGCTTGAGGCAACTGAAATATATTGTTTTAATTACTCTTCTGAAAATATGCTTGGTGCAGTGGTTTGCACTGTCAAAGATCATCAGGTCAAACTTTTCATGTCTCTGTCTCTATTCTAACTCCAGGTTTACACTGAGTTTGTTGCCAAATGTAACATATTGAGCAGTGATAGTGAGATATAAGCAGACATCCTAAGTAGAATTGCCAAAGCTGTTGTTGAGGCTGGGTGAGAAGAGACTTAAATGACACTCCTGATTCGAAGAGGAGTTGAAGACGTGCTGAAACAGCTTTTATCTAATGTTTAGGCATTTTACATTAATGGGCCTGACTGTTAGGGGAAAAAAAATAGTGTAGTTCTAAGGAAACACAGCTAGCTCTGAATATAGCACTCCAGCAACAAGGAGTTCCTACAGTATTTCATTGCTTCTGTGGTAGAAGAATGACATATACAGGGTCCTGAAACATGATTTCTTACCCATCTTTCCTATCCAGTGATGCTTCTGGCCTAGCCAACTTGGTCATAATGCCCATCCCTTAGGAAATCAGTCAGGGATTTGGAGAGATGCTGCTCTGTAAATCAAACTCAGGCAACATAGGGAAATCCGGGTTGTTTTGAAAACCAAGAGAATGAAAGATCTTGAAAATTATTATTATTATTAGTTGGAGGAGGAGGAGTAATAAATTCATTAGGTGTAGCAAACTATCTTGTGGACTGGTTCCTCAGCTGTGGGATGCACATGTCTTCATGGAACCTCGTTTTGTTTGTCTGTTGTATGCTGGTTTGGCAATAGCAAGTGTCTCTTTTCTTACATTCAAGAATTAAAAAAATCACTAGGTGAGTGAACTGCTCCCCTACAGGGCCCTTTAGTTATGGCCAGCTCAGCTGGGGCCTTGAGGAGTCACAGCAAGCTGCCTCCCTCCCAGTGATCTCATGCAGGTAGTAGAGAGCCAGCCTCCGCTGAAACATTCCATAGGGAGTGCCCGGAGTCTGGGTGTCAGCACTCCTTGAGTGCAATAGGGTACATGGACACTGCTGTTAATGCTCATTATCTAAGATAAGGCATGGCTTTGAGCTCCATTTTGCAGCTGGAGGGCTATAATCTAGAAGGAAGAAACTCTGCTGAAGTACCCTGTATACTCTGCTTCCTGCTAATAAGCATATTCCCACAACACATCTGGTGCCATTGTTTGGCCTGTCCCAAAGGTAATCCATCTGGTTGCTTCTGCTTCAGCAGGGCATCTTCTTCTAGAGCCATAATTAAGTACCTAATTTTTAGGCCTGTTGTTTTTTTTTTTCTCCAATATATACTGCTTGCACTGACAAATCTTTTAGTAATTAATTAATGAACATTTGTGTAGAACCCAGGAATTGTGCCTGATGTTTTAGGAAGGATAAAGACTTGGATGGGGCATATGCAGAGATGTGAGCAGTTTAACAGCCCTTGATGAGAGTCAGGAGCCATTGGAATCTGGGATTTTTCCCTGTGTGTCTTTGAAACGCTTCAGCCTCCCTGCTGAATTTACGCAGAAACAATAAGGCATGTCACAGGAAAGATGACATTCAGCAGCTAGCAAAGAAACTTTAAACAAAATAAGGTTAGGAGGTTGCTTGGCTTTGTAAGATGTGTGTGGCTTTTTCTGTATTCTAGGTCCCTCCCATCTTATTTTATTAGACTAGCATTAAGCTGAAAGAACTACTTAGTCTGGAGAAGAGAAGACTAAGGAGGGTTCTGGAGAAGAGAAGACTAAGGAGTGTTCGGGTTGGATTTTATAAATCTTCAAATACCTGAGGGGCGATCACAGGGAAGATGGATATAGGGGACAGGAGGAGGAGCAATGGCCTCAAGTTGCAGCTGAGGGAATTTAGGTTGCAGATTAGGAGGAACTTTCTGACTCTGAAGGCAGTCGAGTACAGGAGCAGACTACCATGAGAACTTGTGGAATCTCCATCTCTGGAAATTTTCAAGAGCTAGTTAAATTGATACTTGACTGTGAAGGTTTAGTTTGGGATGATCCTGACTTGAGCAGGGGTTTGGATTAGATAACCTGGTGCAGTTCCTTGCAGCCTGATTTTTCCTATGATCCTGCAAGAGAACATATGGAGTTAAATAACTTGCTATAACACTGAGCCAAAAATTAAAGTGGAGTACCTCCTTTACATTGGTGCAGAGAGTACTTATCTTGAAATAAGCTGCTTTCTGATGCTGAGATGTTTGCTACTGAAGAGATGGATTCCTCCTAATGTATTGCTTTTGTATGGGCCTGATCTGTTACTCTCCTGAGTGGTTATGGAAGCTCACAAAACTGTATTTCAGTAAAGCCTACAGAAGCACTTGAAAAACAGCAAGCTAGACAGCTTTTCAAACCATTCATCAGCATGCTTGCTTTCCCATTTCAGGTTGGGTGGGTGAAACAATATTAAATATTGAGCAAAAAAGATCCTACATTAAATAAACAGTTAGAGGAAAAATCAGTGCATACCCATTAGCTTTTGTCAGTTCTTCTTTATTTCTATTTTTATTTGTCACTCCTAATGGATTTAGCTCAACCTACTCCATCTCACCCTTCTGTATGGGCTATTAACCCTTTCCCCTTGAAATTCACTCAGTGACTCATTTTACCGCTAGCGTACTAGTAGACCAAAAATGACCTTCTGGCCTTTGACACGGATACAAATGTTGAATAATTTTTTTTGAATCTCTGTTGGGTGAAAGGTTGCATTTCAGACTGCTGCTAGGACTGCATATGTTCTACAACCTAGTAATTTAAAAGAAAGGTACTTCAAGGAAATGTCTAGTCTTTTGGGGGTTTTTTTTTATTTCTTTGGGTTTGTGGGATGTGGTTTTTTGTGTGGAAAAATCCTGAAGCTAGAAATGACATTAAGGACATCAAATGACCAATATTTATATGTGTGACATTTGTAATCTTTGATATGATGTTTGGATGACCCACTGAATTAGGCATGGGTTGGAGGTATATGTAAGATCTTCTTGATCCTTTGCCAGTAATGCTTGACCTTTTGGCACTTAACCTTTTTCGTTTGCTTTAATTTCCTATTCTTTAAAGTAGAGTAATTTATTGTGTGTGTGATTTCTATCTGTAGGTGGGAAGTGTGCGATATTAATGCTATGTATTGATCTCCTTAGGACTTTCATTGGTGCTTCTGGGGTGCAGACAGAAGTGCAGCTCCCTTCTAACTGAGAACACTTTGCAAGGAAGTGTTATGAGTTGCAACCATCCCTTGGACCAAACAGAAGTTCACTGTTGGTTCCAGGGGGGAGGGGAATCTAGCTGCTGACTACCAGGCTGCAGCTAGTTTCCCATAGCAATGGCCCCTCCTCCCCAGCCTGTCCATTTCAGAGTGGGGGGAGGAAAGGGAGCAGAGGGAGCTTATTCTAGGGGTTCCCCAGCTAGTGCTGGAGGTGGGGTGGGTGTATTGGAGCCTCCCACCTCACCCTCCCCAACCTCCAGCTGGGGCTGAAAACCCCTCACACCAAACTCTCTCCCCTCCCTGTTCCCCCTCCCATTCTGAAAGCAGCTGGAGGCTGGCAGGCAGTGCAGACAAAAGTTACAGTATACATTTTGTTTTGAAATGTCATCATCTGATCCCTCGTACAATGAGGGTCAGATTTTCATCCAATCAGCTACTTTTGAAGCTGTATGTAGTCATGCATTTTTGTGTTTGGTCACAGATATAAATTGCTTTCTGTGGCCAGATCAGGTGAAAATTGTCACTTCTGTCTGTGCCCTTGGGGTGCCTATTCACAACTTCCAGCATGTTGGAGCAGACTTGATTAATTGAGATTGCTGGAGCATGGCCATTGCTTTCATGCAGCAGCTTCCTAGATCTCGTGTATCGGTGTCCCTGTGCTTAAAAATGGTGGTGGGGCACTTGAACTAAAGCTCATTAAATGGGAGGGGGGAATGGGCTTTGGTTCAAGCACCCCTGCCATCATTTTTAAACTTGAGGAAGCTGCTGCATGAGAGCTGCTCTAATTAAATCTCCACCCCTCACTCCCTGGAGCAAGTGTAAAAATGCCCTTGGTGACCAGTACTGTTTTTGTTGTCTTTGGACTTTTGTCCTCCCCCTCTATCTGTATCATCTGTTCTTTTGCAGGTAAATACTAGGCTTTTTGCATCAGGGGCACTTTTCTTTTGTATTTGTATTGCTCCTAGCAGTGTGAGGGTCATACATTTATGACTGGGTCTGGGTACTAGAATATTATGGAGGACTCGATACCTTGTAAAAAAGTGAGATGTCATTCAAAAGCAATTATAAAATTGCATTTTTCTCAGGTTTTTTGTAAAATTACCATAGGAGAACCTGAAAACTATGTATGTCTTGCATATGGTCTTAACAAAAAGACATTCACAGCATAAACTCCAGTGTTGTGAGAGATGGTGCAGCATCTACTGACTAAGCCTATAGAAGGAGTCACATTTGATTTCCTCTCTGACTAGCGGGCATATGATGTGATGCGGTAGATCCTCCATAGTGTCTAGAAGAGTGGTGCAAAATGTTTTGGCTCCATGGACCAGACTGAATAGCACAGGGCTGGTCTGTGGGCTGCACTGGACCCTGTGCATCAGGCTCAGGCTCTCTGCTACCCTTTTGCACCTGGATTGGGGTCCTGTGCCATCTGCCCAGCCTCTGCACACCAGGATTGCCCAGCCTGCGTTTCATGGTGCCTGCCTTAGCCGGTCCGGGATCTGCGCTGAATGCAGTGTTCACAGGTGGTGTGTGCAGTGCAGGTCCTGGAATGGCTGGAGCAGGCACTGCATGCGGCACAGTCTTGGAGTTACTGGGACAGGCTCTGTATGCAATGCAGTCCAGCTGGGGTAGCAGCCATGTGTAGCATGGCTGCCACTCTGGCCAGACTGCACCCCCTACTGCATCTGCTCTGGGATCTGGGCCATATACAGAGCAGGTCCCAGACTGGCTGCTGCAGCCCCTGAATCAGGTATACTGAGGCAGGGAGAAAGGGAGGGGTCAATGGGCACAATCTGGCCTATGAACTGGCCCCATATCATGGCCCAGATGAGTTTGATATCCCTGGTCTATATAATAATCTACCAGTCTTTGAGAACAGCAATTAGCTGATTGTCAGTTTCAGGCCTGTGACCCAACGGGTTCACTCTGGGCTGTGGGCACATGGCTTTCCCTGCTGCTTCATCTGAGGGGCGTGAGCTAGTCTTACCTGGTGCTGTAGTTCTGATAACCACCAGTTTAGGCCAATACAGAGTTGCCTTTGGCTTAATAATGCGTTTCACTACACTAGTGGGCAGTCACTCAGATCACGTTACTTCTTCCTGCAAAGGACGGAGTGTACATCTGAGCACACATTGTTACCTCTGTTTATCTGTAGAAGGATAATCAAGAGTTGTGGAATGCCCTTTCATGCAAGAGTGTGTAGAGTTAAAGATAGAATCTAGGTTTCCTGACCTACAGTGATCTGGTAATTAAAATGAATCATTGTAGCAGTGTTTCTCCATTAGTTCACCCATATGTTTATTCAGATATTTCACTGTCATGAAAGGTGGAAGGGAGGTGGGGAGAAGGAAGCAACAAGCATGGAATCCATGACTGGCAGCTGTGGGTTATGAATTAATGGCCTCTCCTTATTTTTCTCAGAATAACGTTTTTCTCTTTCAGGGATATCTGACACTCCAGGCTCCTTGAGCTTTGATTGCAGTGTATTGCTCAGTATCTCCCAGGATTAAACCCATGCTTTTGAAAAGCAAATGAACATTGCTTGTATTACAAGGGTCATGTTTAACTAGTCAGAAGCCTTTTTTTTTTTTTACTTTGTCCTTGTAACTGAGATATGACATGGCAGTTTGCAGAGAGAGAATTCAAAATAGAGGAGGAAAAGAGTTTGTTTTTTAGTTTCTTTTTAAATGCAAATAGTTCTTATACTTTATTTTTTAATGTATATCAGTCTGACATAGGAACAGTAGCAAACTTTGATCTAAATATGGAGGTAGCTTCTGAGATGTCAGAGTTCATAGGTTTGGGCTTTTCATGTGAGATTTTATAAAAATTAAATGCTCACCATGCAGTTGTTGCCATCATTAAAATTGCTGTAAAGAACTATTGTGTAGCACTTTAAAAATGCACATATAGAATTTCACTTTTTTGCCTTAGAAATGCTTTAAGGGAGTGTAGAGAATCTATGCTCAGACTGCATGAATGGTTATTTGTAATTTTTATGTGGGATTACAGTGGATGTAAGGAATGTGTTTTATAATAATAGCAATTGTTGGCAGTGGATTTGTTTTTCTTTTCCTAAGAATTCCCTAACAGTTGTATTTTTTAACAAACTAGTCTGATGTCCTATTTCACTTTTTCTGTAGTTTATTTCACTTTTATAACACAAACAGACCTCAGCTTTAAGGTGCATAGCTGTCTTAGAACACAGGTTGCTACTGTCAATACCACCTGGGTATTTGGTCTTATCTAAAGAAACAATTGCACAAAAATGAAGCTACTTGTTAAATTTGATTCTCTGAATTGGCAACTCAGCATATCACTGAACAGAGATGATCAACAGAGTTCTGTAACAGCACTGAATGCACAAGCTTGCTAATATTTAACACCCATTTGGGAAGGGTCAGGCTTATCTATTTGGTGAATGCCAAAGCTCTAATTTATGGTTTACAATTTTTTATAATAGTCTTCCTCCTTTGCTATCAGCATACTGTAGCTTATTACCAAGTTATTGTGCCCCAAATTCGCAGCCGGACAACTTTTCCACCCCACACAAACATTTAAATGAAAAACTTGAACTCTTATTTAGTGTTTTTTTAGTATCTAATGCTTGGCTTTCAAGGTAAGGTGGTGCTAAAATGGGGGAGAGGTGGCTGGAGGGAAAAGTGAAGTGCAGTTTTCTCAGCCTCACTGTCCTTGAGAATGAATAGAACAGAGCTAGCCTTTCAGAGTGGAGTTCATCGTTGCACAAGTTCCCTTTGTATATGGAAAAGCCTCTTTGCCCTTGGCAACCCCTGGGTGTTGCAGTGCTGATTCAACAAGACATAAATGGTCACAGTAGGTTTGATTTGTTGAATTCTGTGACTGTGAGCTGCTTATTTCCAGTAGTGCCTGTTACTAAATTTGCAAATCTCCAGGAATAGCAGCAGGTTGAGTGAAAGAAGTATAATCCATGTTGTATTGCAAAATGAATTAGAAAAGCTACTCGCCAATATTCTTGGCTCAGTAAGAATGAATGCATTATTTAAGCAAGTGTTCCTTCCCTATAGTGCATTTCTAGGAGATTACTGCATGCCTCAGGTGTGTTGTGAGGCTGCAGGCAGTATGTCTGAAAGCATTCACAAGTGCAGTTTTCCCCAAACTGCACTGCCTGGAATGATTCGTTGATCTTATGAAATAAATGTCTAAAGTGGGAGAGGAGAAACTTGCATCAGGAAGAATTATTGAAATTAGTTTGCCAAGCTTGGGAATCAGCTAGAAATCTCCATTTTATCCTAGGTTTCTATCTTCAGAAATTTAGGATGAAATTGAAATTACACACGCACACCCCCTTGTAGCTAGATCTAGATATGTATGATTACAAATTAACTCCAATGATCACTGGCTGGCAAATCCAGAAATTGCAGCTACCTAACTTTACTGCAATGCTCTACACCCCAGCATTCTCTTGGGGACCTATTAAATTTATACTCGTTCTTATGGTAGCTGCGATACAGCCAGTGTCCCTGAAGTAAAAGGATCCAACTATGACCCCATTTTAAAACTCAGAATGTTGAACAGGCTTCTCTGGTGGCTTCATTATTGCACGACAAGTCCAAATGTGCTCCTAAGTACCACATGTACTGCCAGAATGTTCACAGTTGGATGCCTAAAGTCAATGGGCGTACTGCTTATTGACATCTCCTGAAAAGCAGGCTGTTTATTTGATACCTAAATGTTGGCTTTGGTAGTTTAAGTGCAGCTACCCAAATTTGAAAACTTTTGTTTTTATTCTCTTGTGCATAATTTTTGGCTGGACAAAGGTGATTATCTTTGCAGAATTATGATCCTGGCCATATTATCTCAAATCTTCATTATAAATCCTCCTGTGATGACTGCTTACCGTTATCATCCAGACATCTTGGGATTTATTCTGACTTGGATGAATGGCTCATTAGACCTTGGACCAAGTGAAACCTCTCAGTCTTGGAACATATGAGAAAATTTCAGATGTGGCTGTGGTGGCTCTTAGGCTACAGTTTGTCCACTAGAATGCTGATCTGAGGATTGGAGTGGGGTGGGGGGTTGTTGTTGGGTTTTTTTGTTTGTTTGTTTGGAACATTTTGATTGCGTAGAATTATGCTGCAAAATGCATATATGCCAGCTCACGTTGTTGCCTGTTTCTGAACTTTATCACTTGTCTTGTGGTGTTTGGTGAGTTTTTTTTCCTTGAAATCTTAAACTCTGAAGTCATGAATATACTATAATTTCGGCCTTCATTTACAAAAAGTCTAGATTTTGTAAGGCAAGGATTCAAAAAGGTGGAAGGAGACTGGGCAGGACTATAGGAGACAGGCCCTTGAAGCCTGTGGAACCAGAGAGTGAGAGCAAGAGAGACTAACTTTTTGTAGTGGAGAAGGTTAAGCTTGAAAATTGTGAACCTCTTATGATTCAAAAGGCAGAATGTAAATAAAGAATCCTAATGTAGTTTTAGGAACTCATTGCTGCCCTCCCTCCTACTTTCCAGCAGGGGAGAAAATAGGGAGAAAGCAGGAATTATTTTGTTTTGAACACTTGGGGATGTCCATACTGAGCTTGAAGTTAGGTCTTATAGCATTCTCCTGAGCTTTACTTCACCCACCCACCCTCTCTGAAGATCTATTCTCTTAACAACTGAGTCCTCCTGAATAACAGGACGCTTCTTTTCCTACACCTCTGCCTCATTCAGGCATAGGTCTGTACTAGTTAAACTGGGGCATGCTTCTCCCCAGGACTAAGACTGGTGAGGCCATATCTGGAGTACCGTCAAGTTTTGGGCCCTCCATTACAGAAAGGATGTGGACAGATTGGAGAGAGTCCAGCGGAGGGCAAATGGTTAGGGGGCTGCAGGACATGACTTATGAGGAGAGGCTGGTCTTATTTAATCTAGAGAAGACCGAGAGGGGATTCAGTAGCAGCCTTCAGGTACCTGAAGGGAGGTTCCGAAGACGATGGAGCTAGACTCTTCTGAGGGGTGGCAGATGACAAAACAAGGAGCAATGGTTTCAAGTTGCAGCAAGGGAAGTTGAGGTTAGATAATAGGATAAACTTTCTCACTTGGAGCGTAGTAAAACCCTGGAACAGGTTACCCAGAGAGGTTGTAGAATCTCCATCCTTGGAGGTTTTCAAGACGTGGGTAGGCAAAGCCTTGGTTGGGATGATCTAGTTGGGGGTGGTCCTGCTTTGAGCAGGGGGTAGGACTAGATGACCTCCTGAGGTCCCTTCCAACCCTAATATTCTATGATTCTGTGACTTCTGAAACACCAAAGTGCCCCCCCCCCCTGCAGTGGTTGTGTTTTGAAGCTGTAATCTATTCATTTCCAGCTATTATTATTGTCCCAGGATTTTGGAGTGAAGTAATTACTGCACCCTAGGCTCTGTCTATTAAAAAAGAAAAAAGAAAAAAAGCTGTGTGGATGCTCCTTCATTTGCACAAATCTCTGAGGTAGAGATGCTGATAGCTCTGTTTTACAACTGGAATACCTATGGAAGTGAACTTTCCAAAAGCCAGGTGGTGAGTCAGTGGGGATTGTGTTCCAGGTGATCTAGAAATTTTTTAATCACTACACTTTATATATTGAGGTGCCAGAAGGAGGTGGAAGCTGGCATGTGGAAGGGAGATACTTCAAGATAACATTTTACATTAGCTGTTAGATGCTTATGTGCAACAGTTGCTTGTAGTTTATTTGTATGTCTCTCAGAATTGTTTGTTTTCTCCCTTGATCCCTGGTATGTGAGAACCACACAAAATTCTACTCAGTTCCATACATGCAAACTTACTACAGGGTATAAAGGCAAAGCTATGTTGTGTTGGGAGTATGTTTTTATTTGGATTGCACACTAACTTCATTGGAAAGGAGGTTTGACTTAATAGCACAGCATAGCCAAAGGAAACTAAAAATAACAGCGTTTTAGGTTAAACTACAGCATTTTATATCTTTTGGGTAGATACTACGTTTAGATAAAGCATCCCACAGCCATTTTTAAACCTGTGGGGCTTAATATAGGTAATGGTGAGGCATTTTAATTAGAGCAGCTCTCCAGAAACTGCACTGATTAACCCTCCACCCTCAAGCATGTGTATAGGCAGCCCTTGTGTCTTGCTACTCAAAAACATATTTTTACTGGTTGATGTCATGGAAGTGTCATTCAGTTAGTAACGGTCATACAGTTTGAGCTAGCTACAGGAAGGAACCATTACACAATATATTTCCACAAAGTACACTGTGGGGTCTACCCTAACTCCTTGCATTTCTTAGTCAAATTGGGTGCATTTATACGTGCAATTAATGTGACATGATGAACTCTGGAACTTTCTGGGCTGGAGTACACTGTGCCTGGGTGCAGAATTTACACTTACGTCTGGAACAGCAGCACTTTGAGCCAGGGTGGAGCAGGCTCAGGCTGGCAGCAAGCTCAGAGGGTCAGTCCTGTGCTCCATATGACAGCATTGGGCAGTGGAGGGGCTGTCTGGGGCATGAGAGTACTGAATGTACAGAGTCGTGGTTAGGCAGCAGGCAGGGATCAGTGTATATACATGCATTTCAGTGCACTAAATCAGTGGTTCTCAGCCTTCTTCACACCAGGACCTAGTAGCATAAATATCATATCTCTCTCTCTCTCTTCCCCACCCCCTTTGGCTCCTGCATCTGGCCCCCTCTCTGGCTCCTGGGGCTGCTCTCGCAATGCTGCATACTTGCCATGCCCCCAGCTGCGTGGTGGCTCCATGTAGTGCACAGGGAAACCCTGCGATTCCCCGTAACCCTTTACAATGTTCTTGCGACCCACTTGGCCCTGACAGTACTATCTTACGGCATAGTTAATTAGCTTACTGTGTCCTAATACTGGCGCGTGTGTTGAACTGTGATGCTTTCCTAATGCTAATTAGTCTACTCCACAGTAAAGCATACATGTAGATCAGGGGTGGGCAATTTTTTCGGGTGGAGGGCCGCTTACTGAGTTTTGGCAAGCCATCGAGGGCTGCATGACAGGCAGCCAGGGGCAAATAAACATTAATTTTCTAAATTTTTTAGGGGCCCCACAGATGTGATAGCGTGGCCTGGTGGGCTGCATCCGGCCTGTGGGCCGCATTTTGCCCACCCCGATGTAGATGCACCCACTGAGTCCAACTGAACTTGTCTTGGAGTAATAAAACTATGCTGTCATGAGCAGGCATCCTGATTTTTCCCTGATTTAAAAAAAAAAAAAGTTGCAAATTTGTCTGATCTTAAATCACAAATTCTCTGATTAATCTCAGATTTTGGGGTTTTTAAAATGAAAGGTCCCCCCCATAGTCCCCCTGGCCCTGCTGGTGCCTCTTGCCCCCTACCCACAGCTCCTGCTTCCCCAGCTCTACTGAAGGGGGCTGCCACCTGCCAGGGTTATGGGGCTAGACAGCCCCCTGCCCTTGGCAGGAGGTAGCAACTGCTGCAGTGGAATGGAGCTTGGCCTCCCCCCAACCCCACCATGCTGCAGGCTCAGGCGTTGGGGGTGGGCAGCTGCCTGCTGTAGTACACACTGCCAGGGGGAGGTGGGACCCGTCCCTCCCAGATCTATGTGTGGGACAGGGGCTGCGTGCTGCCCACTGTGGGATCAGGCTCTGGCCCTGATGCCTTCCCCGGGGCCTCCGAAGCCCAGCGGGTGTGAATTGGTGCTGCTGTGAACACTGAACAGCCAACTGCCCTGGTGATGCATTCCCTGCATGCTGAGCTATAGTGGGGCAGGGTTGTGTGTAGCAGACCCAAGCAGCTTTTCTGTGCAGCCCATTGTTCTTTGCAGCGCCAGGTTGTACACACTGGGTTGCGGAGGTCCGAAAGAGGGCAGCAGGGCAGGAGCGTGAGCCTGAAGTGGGTAGCCTGCATCCTGTGCACAGATCTGGGGGGGGCATGGGTCCCCCCTGCTTTCTGGGAATGTGCACAGTGGTGAGGAGCAGCCCCTCTGCCTGAGCCTGTAGGGGGCAGCCTGCTCCACCCCTGCCTGATGCACAGATCTGGGGGGCATGGGTCCTGCCTGGCCCCTGGGCGTGTGAGCATCAGGGGGAGCTGGCCCCATCCCCCTACCCCTGGACGAGCTGCCCACCGCCCCATTCCGCTCCCCACTGAGGCCCTGTGGCTGCGTATTGTGGCCCTGGCCCCAAACCCTAGGCACTGCCTGGCTGGGCAGCAGCCCCAGCCCTGTCCAACTCCTTCCCTTACTATGGGGGCCTCAATCCTCTCCTTCCCTCTCCCCCCTCAACTTACCTGCAGGAGCTGGTCTCCAGGCTGCCTGGGCCATGTGCGTACAAATGCACTTAGTGCCCCTGCCTGACTGCCCTCCTCCCACTCCCCCCAGGCCCCTGCCAAGCTGCAACTCTGCCAGCCTGCAGAGAGCTCATTGCAAAACTGCAAAATATGTGGGTTTCTCTGGTAAAATGAGAAATCCATGTTTGCCTCCGGTAAAAGATAAAACCCGTGGTTTTCTCTGTTTTTCCATGGGAAAGGGAAAACCAGGATCCCTGGTCATGAGCCATCTATCTTAACGGGGTTTGAACTGTATTGTGCTTGCCAAACAGGAAAACATCTCTCTTCATGGCGATATGAAGCTGCTGAATCAAATGCTGCTCTTATTGCCATTTCTTAAGTTTATAATTGCTCCCAGAACTCAGAAATCTGCCTAGAATAAATGCCAGAGTAAGTGTATATCTGGAACATTTTTCAGTGAAGTAGTTGGATTTATTCCTGATTAATACTGCTCAGAATCTGCTTTCTGCTTTTGAATTGTAAAGTATCTGGCCTCTTCAAGTATTGTCACCAAAGACAAAATGGTCCCTCCCTTTCCTTCTGTCTCTGATAGCAGAATATCCTTTTTTTCTTTTTATTAAGGTCATTACCTGAACTATTTATCTCATCTTACCTGTCTGTGAGATGGTTGTGCAGAAGATCACATGGGGAAAAACCTCTTTCCTTAGCCTTGTTCTTGGAAACAACTTGGGCATGTTTTGACCAAAAAAATATATAGCCTGGGATAGACACTAAGCATATAATACTGAAACCTTGCAAAGGTGAAAACAAGGTGTGATGATGGACATGTCAAGTAACTCTAAAAGGCACTGTCTTCCCTATAATACATAAAGTAAGGAGCTGCATACTTCAGCTTTTATATGCTTATGAGATGACCAAGCATTTTAATGTGGGATTTTGCATACTAGCTTGTAAAGTAGGCCCTTTAAAATAAATTACTTTTCTATATATTCCAAAAAAAAATTGTAGACAAGTATGTGTGGTTATGTATCTTTCACATATATACGAAAATATAAATATGAAGATTTGGCCTCATCTTTTTACAGCAAGCAGATTTAAATAATAGGTTTAGAGATGAATAATTTCTCTTTCCATTTTTCTTGCAATTGAAACAAAAACTGAATGATTTCTTTTAAAAAAATCAAGCATGCAGATTAGAACACAGATACATGTATATGCTGGCAGAAGGAAGGAGGCACAGTAATTTTTCAGAGATACTACAAAATATGTTTGCCTTGTTAAATATATTGATACATATTTCTTTAGAGCATAAATTGGCATGGACGGCTTTCCAAATGTTAATCTGTTAAAATATTTTTAACAGGAAAAAAACTATTTGAAAGAGATTATTCTGCTCCTAATATATCCTATATTATGTAGGAGATACTTCATAGCATTCATTCCCTGTGTCTTCACCCTTATCCACTCCTGTAAAACAGTAACCTGTGAACAGCAGAAGGGGATGAGGTTACTGTATCTCGCCTTGAGAGGACGCATTGTTAGGGAGTATGAAGCATTCCAGCACTGAGATTATCAGGGAGTCGTTATCCACTCTTTGGCACTTGTTGCCTAGGAGACAAATGTAATCCGAGGATTTTTTTTCTCTCCCTTTCTTCTGTTTGATTGGAGATGCTATTGACTTCTGGGTTGGAGGAGTCAGTGGAGCAGCACGCCAAATGTCATAAGACAGAAATTAATCACTAAGCAATTGGTCTAAATTCCATTGATTCTCCCCCTCCTTTCTTATGACTACTATACTTGGAAAACTAGTGCTTAAGCTAAACACGCAGTCAAGAAGCTCTTCACACTTGGGGCTCTTGAGTAGGAAATCCTCAACCGAATGTCACTTCACTTCTTTTTATCTATATCTTTCTGGGTTTGCTGTGACTGCTGTTTTTAAAATAAGAGGCATGCGGTCCTAAAAGCTTGTTTGTTGTTTGGTGTCCGTCTTTGCCTGCACATAAGACTGAAGATTTTAAGAAAAACATTTTTTGTGTTTCTTTTAATAAATGTACTAGCTGATTCTGCTCTTGCTATTTTTAGTGGTGCGATTCCATTTTCTTCAGTGGAACTATTTCTGATTTAGGTGTAAATGAGAGCCTCAGAAAACCTAATATATTTTAATAAACAACACATCTTCTTCCTTCTGCTTAATTACTATAATGGAGATCTAATCTTGTAGGACAGGGATTGTCCATCTACAGCCAATAGACTGAATGCAGACTCCAAGCAATTTAATCTGGCTGGTAAAGATAGGTGTCTGCAGCAGTTCAGCAATGGGGAAGTGGCAGCTGGGTTGGAAGTGCATTGGCAGCAATTTGGTGGCAAGGGGTCATAAGTGGCAACCCGTCATTCTCAAGCAAGCTAAAGTAGTCTGGATTGGATAGAGAACTGGCTGGATTGTTGGGCTGAAAAGACTCAGTGACTACTTGGCAGCCGGTATCAAGTGTAGTGCCCCAGGGGTTGGTCCTGGGGCCAGGTTTGTTCAATACCTTCATCAGTGACCTGGAAGACAGGATGGACTGCACCCTTGGAAAGTTTGCAGATGACACCAAGCTGGGGGGAGTAGTAGATATCCTGGAGGGTAGGACTAGGATTCAGAGAGACCTAGACAAATTGGAGGGTTGGATCAAAAGAAAACTCATGAGGTTCAATAAGGACAAATGCAAAACCCTGTACTTGAAACCAAATGATCCCATCTACCAGTACAGGCTGGGGACTGACTGGCTAAACACCAGTTATGTAAAAAAGGACCTAGAGGTTACAGTGGACAGTAAATTGAATATGAGCCAACAGTGTGTTCTTGTTGTGAAGAAGGCTAACTGCATACTGGGTTGCATTAATAGAAGTATTGCCAGCAGATTGAGGGAACTGGTGAGGCTACATTTGGGGTACTGTGTCCAGTTTTGGGCTCTGCTACAGGAAGGATTTGGACAAATTGGAGAGGAGTCTAGCGGAGGGCAATGAAAATGGTAACAGGCCTGGGCCATATAACTTATAAGGAGAAGCTGAGGGAACTGGGCTTTTTTTAATCTAGAGAAGAGAAGACTGAGAGAGGATTTAATAGCAGCCTTCAACTACCTGAAGGGTGGTGCCAAAAAGGATGGAGCTAGACTGTTCTCAGTGACAGCAGATAACAGAACAACGAGCAGTGGTCTCAAGTTGCAGCAAGGGAAGTTGAGGTTAGATAATAGGAAACACTTTCTCACTAGGTGAGTAGTAAAGCACTGGAACAGGCTACCCAGGGAGATTGTGGAATTTCCATCCTTGGAGTGTTTTAAGACTTAGGTAGACAAAGCCTTGGCCAGGAGGTCCTGCTTTGAGGTGGGGGGTTGAACTATGACCTCCTGAGGTCTTTTCTAATTTTCTATGATTCTAATTTGGACCCCTGTTCTTAAAAGGTTGCCAACAGCTGCTGTAGGACTCTCTCACCTCCCATTAACCTTGGTAGGCATTTGGTCTACTCCTTAACTAACTGTGGGGATACTTGCACCCCTCTGGATTAGACCTTCACTTTTTAAGTTTCTGTTCTTTTAGTTAAAAATCATGAATGAGAAGTAATTTAAAGGTGGTATAAGGAGTTACTAAATTTTGTCCCTCATGAGCAAATGTTACAAATCGGGGCGGGTTTTATAACTCCTTAGAACCATCCAAACCTTTCCTTCCCCTTGGTGTTAATGCTTTTAAAATAAAACTGATAGAATTCTTACAAAATAAATTAATTGTAGCCATCTTTTCTTCAGTCCTTACCATATGTTGATGGTGACTTGCTATATGTGGTTTTTGGGGTGTACAGATTGCCACCAGCAGTTCCCTGTTGTGTGTGGCAGTCTACATATGTTGTCCATTTTTAATTCATTCCTTTCAATTTGAAACATGTGGCCCTTGACAAATTCCATAGACTACATAATAGTGATTGGCTGTTTAGTATCTAGGTATTTATTTATGACAAATTCCTAGATATCTGTCTTGCTGTCAGCTATTACCCTGTTCTTGGAGGCGCAGTTATACTACTCTAAGGGAGAAAGCGAACCTAATGCTTTTGAACACACACTGGCTTAATCCAGTGTTAACTATTCCTCAACCTTGTTTCATTTGGGGGTAAACTGACCTGTTCTTTCCACAGGATCAAAGTGGGCAGACGGCACAGTTAGAGCATATTCAGCTGAACTTAAGTAAATCTCTCTCCATGCCCCCCTGCCCTTTGAAGTACTATAATTGGTTTGTCTATCCATGTGCTGCCTTAGAAGAAATAGTCTCAGGAATCTCCCTCCCATTAAATACAAGGCTTTCAGTCTTTTTACTGGATCAATCTCATTTTGCTACCTGCCCTATTCTTAATATCTTTAGATCTCTTTGGTGGGTTTTCTCTCTTGTACTAGGCCCTTTCAACTGCTGGCTCTCACTTCATGTTATTGTTAGGGACCGACCTAAATTGTGATGGAAGTCCTTTAATTTTTCTCTTTTTGTCACATCCTCCCCTCTACCCCATGCCACTGATTGGCAGAGGAGACTTGATGGTCCTGCTGCTTGCTGCTGATCTGGCAGGAGGCAAAAACTGCAGGATATTTAAAACCGTGGTTTTTTGCCTCCTGGCCGATCAGTGGCGGGGCTGCCAGAACCCTTCTGCCAGTTGGGATGGCCGGGGTGGAGGGGTGCTCAGCAGAGATAGCAAGATTAAAGGAGGTGCTGTGCAGTGCCTTTCCTCCACGATTTAGGTAGGTCCCTGGTTATTGGACACTTGTCACCTTGTAGAAGCCAGCTTTTGTTTGCAAAACTTTCCACTTCAGACTAATTTATTAGTTTACCTTTTTCTAATGGATGTTGAGTGTCCTGTATCTGAAAATACAGGCATTTAAGTTTTAATTTAACGACACTGTTAAAGAAACTTGTATTGCCATAGCTGTTTCCTGAAACTCATGGCAGGATAAACAGTGTTGTAACCCCCTTTCAGTGCTTTATCAAGTGTAATTACAATCAAATTATGAAATTGATTTGCAAACATTGGTTCATTTCTGCATAAGCAAATTTTCAAACAGACCTTTTGTGTTCAGAGCAGCTGCTCAGGATCTGGTAGAATGTTTGAAGGTCAAATGTAAAACATCACTTGATAATTCAGGTGTTGCATGAAAGCACAGGTATACTGCTTCCCTGTGGAACCTCAAGTTGCAAGCTTAATGAGGTAGCTTGTATAGCAGCATTATTCTGAGTTCTTCATATGCAAATGTTTTGTGTTGTATGGTAAAAGAAGCTATTTTCACACCGTACCTAAAGTTTATTTCCTCTTTTGCATTGACCAAAAACATGTATGCTTTTATGAGAGCAAAAAATATGCTGAAGTGAAGATGGCATTAATAAAGTAAGGACTAATAGTTCTTAACACGGGGAAGTTTTCTCAAGTTACATGTTTTCTATGCTATTGTTTCTAAGGAATAGCCCTGCTTTGCAAACTTATGTAAAAGGGTGGATTCATGGCTCTCACTCTACCTAGTGGATAGAGTAGTGGTCTCCAAACTTAAGTAGGAGATCACCTTTGGCATTTAAAAGCAACCCAAGATCTACCGTATGTTTCCACCACCCTTTTTCTACCCCCACCCAGCAAGTAAGCCTGTGGGGAGGGGAAGGGGAGGAGCAGATTGAGGTAGAGGGAGAAAATATTATTTTGGGGTGCGCTTCCCCAGCAGGTAAGTCCCACCTGGCCAGGGCCCTACTCAACTTAACTTTGCTTCTGCCTCTGTGACACTGTCCCTCACTGTGGGGGCCTCAATCTAGCCCCCGCCCCTTCCCTCCCCCATGGGCTGACCTGCTGGGCTGGGGCACATGGACACTCAGCCCTCCATGCTGGCCTTGGATTGACTCCAAGAGGCTCTGAGATCTGCTGGTGGATCAAGATCCACTGGTTGGTGACCACTGGGATAAAGTATCTCTCAGGGAATAAGGAGACAGATTCTATTCCTCATTTAACTGTTGGCCTGCTGGGTGATCTTCTGTAAATCACTTCATGTTTCTGTGACTCAGTTTAGCTATCTGTAAAATGACGTAGATAATGATTTTCTGTGTAGAACGGTTTGAGATCTACTGTTGATGTAAGCTACAAGAGTCGGATATTGCTGTTATTGCTATGGTGTTTTAAAATAACTTGACATAAATTTTAAGTATGTTAGTTTAATGTTGGCAAGTGGTTTTAATGAGCTGGATAGACTGGAGAAATGGTCTGCAGTCAGTCATCTGAGGTTCAACAAGGACAAAGTAGTTCACTTGGAAGAAATAATTGTATACACAAATACGGATGGGGGGAACGATTGACTAGGCTGTAGTACTGCAGAGAAGGACCTGGAGGTTACAATGGGCCACAAGCTGCGTATGAGCTAACATTGTGGTCTTTTTGAGCACAGTGGCCAAGAGTATACGAGGTGGTGTCACCAGGAGTATCACTTGCTAATCAAGAGAAGTGATTCTTTTGCTCTGTTCAGCACTGTGGTGAGGCCTCAACTGCAGTACCATACTGGGCTCAACTGCCCAGTTTTGGGCACCACACCTTAAAGATGTGGACAGTTTGGGAAGAGTCCATCAAAGAGCATCAAAAATGATCAGGGGCCTGGGATGCAATATTTATACAGAAAGGCTGAAAGAGCTAGGGTTGTTTAGTCTGGAGAAGAGGACACAGGGGACTTGATAACCATTTTCAATTATCTAAAGGACGATTGCAGAGAGGATGGACATGGGTTTGTCTCTGTGACTGTAGAGGACAGTACAAGGAGCAATGGCTTTGAGCCTTCAGCAAAGAAAGTTTTAGGTTGGAGATTAGGAAGATCTTTCTGGGTGCATCAGCACAAGATGCTTTACTGCACAGCAGACGTGTGTGGCAATTAGGGTTCAGTAGACTAATTTACTGCACTGCCACATAGTCCCATCAGATACAATTGGTAGCTGGCAGTGCAGTAAATTACTGCACTTAAAAGCATGTGTAGATGGTGATGTTGGGATTAGTTTACTCTGTCTCAGATTGAGCCCGAGTATATTCACTCACATTAATTGCATGTGTAGCTGTACCCTCTGACTGTGAGGATGACTAAGCATTGGAACTGGCTATGTAGAGAAATTGTGGACTCTCCATCCTTGGAAGTTTTTCTAGAGCAGGTTAGATGGACACTTGGCTGGGATGGTTTGATCAGGGAATGATCCTGTCTTGAGCTGGGGGCTGGACTAGATGATCTTGTGAGATGCCTTCCAGCCTGACTTTCCTATGATTCCTAAGGTCTTACAAGTAGATGGGCATGTATTAGCTCAGGGCTTAATTCTGGGTTCTTGAATGGTCATGTTTTTTAACTTTAAAAACTGGGAACTGTAGAGCAAGCACCAGGTCATTCCTTCATTAGTGCTCTTGTTAATACTTGGGCACAATATACATGTATGAAGCCCAGGATTGATCTAGAAAGTTCATCAAAAACAGGGTCATGGATCTTGGGTTCTTCTCAGTCCTCAGTAAAAGAGGGCATGCTTTTGGTTTGTACTTGTGTTTGTGGCATGCCTGCGAAGTGGTAGGTATGTCACAGAAAAATGTGAAGTATGGTTTCTCCAGTTAAGGCAACATTAGGCAAAGGCATGGGAGGTAGGATGCAACAAGATCTGGTAGTCTGAGATGCATGAAATGAGTGCTCAGACTTTGTATCCTGTGCTCTTCAAGCGAAGACTCAGACCGTGCCCTGAGCTCCATGCAGGCAGCTATCTGATGCCACAGGCAAGCTCATTGAAGTCAGAGCAGTCTGTCGCAGGATCAGGGTCTGAAGTCAGTAAGCTCGGAGGAGGGTTTATAAGCATCTCAAATGTTGGGTAAAGCCCCTTGAAATGTCTTTGTATGATAGGGGGGCAACACTTGGAAAGTTGATAATGTTTCACAAAGATGATAATCTTTCAAAAGCAGAAGTGTATTTTTCCTCCTTAGATTTGAAAATCTTCATAGGATTTTCTTTCTCTTTTAAACCTAAACCTCCACTGCATACACTTCAGTGTAGTGAGGATCTTGGTTTACTAATGTAAGTTGTAGTACTAGAAAGAGATGACTACTTACCTACCTGACAGAAAAGCAGGTTTTAATGTAACTTAACCGTTTTTTCCCCTTCTGGAAACATTTACTAAAAAACTTATTAAACTGACTGGAAAGCCTGCAACCTCTTCAGCAATCAGTAGCTAGTATTGGTGTTTGTTTGACCTGTTTTTTGAACAGATGTCGGTATCTTGGTAGAGTGACTTTTGATTTGTGCTAGTTTTTTGTGGGGTGTTTTAAGTACCCATAATATGTTTAAATGGCCACTTTTCTCTCTCTTCCCAATTGATTTAGGGATTTTTAAAATGTATTAATATTTTTAAGAGCTCAAACAGAACAGTTTAAAGTATCTACACTCTGAGGTTCCTGGTGCTAAGACTAGAGAGAGGACTATGCTTTGAACTGCAGAATAAGCATTAAGTGTGTGTAAGCATTGCTATTACAGTTTGACTACTGGAGTGAGTTGCTCAGTGGGTTTGGAGAGGTAACTAAAGTGAAAACTCATTTAATTATCAAGATTTCACAACAGCTTTAAATGGTTTAAACACTGATGGTACTGGTGTTTGAGGGGGCGCAGGTGGGGCTTTTTGAAGGTTTTTTTTTTCCCCTCGGAGAAAAGGTTAGATAGATTGTAGTAGACTGGTGTCAGTTGGTTGATGAATTTCTAAGTTGTTTAAATTCTTATTATAAGTGGGTTTGTTAGGTTTATTTAACTACAGCAAAAGGGAAAAATAATGTTTTACTTTCCTTTCAAAGACCAACTTATGTATCCCCTAAGCTGACATTTAAGAATATAACTTAATAATTTTATAACGTATAACTATAGTGAATATTTATAACATAGCGCATGTAATTTTTCCAGTTTGGGGGACATGGGGAAATTACAATATATTACTGAATCTGTTTAATTAAAATGAGAAGGTAAAGGTGACTACAGCGTGTGTGCATGCTTCTGTCTTCCCTTGAAATTTTGATTGTAAGAATAAAATTTAAAAATATAACTAGAGCAGTTATCTTTGGCAAGTAATAAGTAAATCCACTGCTTTTCCTAATTATAAATATGGCTATGTTGCTAAATCAAGTATTTATTTTTTTTAATTCTTTTTCTTTGCAGAGTATTGGAAAGGGGTCCTTGTGGTGTATAGACCCAGAATATAGACAAAATCTTATTCAGGCTTTGAAAAAGACACCCTATCACCCATATTCGCATGTGTTCAATACACCTCCCACATCTCCTCAGGCATATCAAAGGTAAGAAAACTAGACGCATTTTACAACTGCTGTTTTCCATCCAGCTGTATTTATGGATCTTGGCTAAGATACCAAATATAATAAATCACAATAATTAAGAAAATATGGTAACTTACAGTGTATTATAATAAACAGTCAATTTCTTGGTTCACGCTCCAGTATTCCTTACCTTTCTGTTCTCTGGCGTGTCAGCGATGTGATGGTTCTGATACTTCCATCAATCTCAATTTCAGTGTTTCCCATGGATAAGTTACAGAATATCTCAGCAGAGAAAATATTTAAAATTAGTGTGTGCACAAGCAAATGGGGGTTCTTTGAAAAGTCAGTTTATCCAGTTTCAATAGATTAAAAAATGCAGCAGTTGCACTAGTAGAGTGCTAGTTAATTATTTTCTTTCTAGCTTGTTACTCAGTCCACAACTGTGTTGTTAGTGCAGGTATCCAGTCTCCATGCAAACCTTGCATCTAGGTGATTTAAAGTTCCTTCTGTTGTGGTTACATGCCCCGTAGATAAGTGTGCACACGTAGGTTTGTCTCAAAGGTGTACAATGGAGACCAATGGAGTCTTTCATTCTCATTTAATAATGAAATAGGTGCATTTTATCTGGCCATTGCTTACAAGTAGTGTTAGTGTTAGTGAAATAAGTGACTGCAAGCAGAGAGAATTTAAGATTGTGATCCACAAAGTAGGGAGGTAAATATTAGGTTCTGAAGACAGCTGCCTTTAGCTGCTGCTCTAGAAAATGTTTAAAAATATACTCTATCAAATAATTGGCTTGAACAGAAATGCCTTTTGATCTTGAAAACATAGTGATGTGTTTATATGTAACATAAAATTTAAGAGGAATTTTATCTGCCTGCAAGCAATTTGTTAATTACCGGAATTATGGATTAATAAGTGATTTTGATGATTTTTGTTTTTCCAGCTTATTTTTTTGAGTCTGATATATGTCCTGCAAGGAGGCGGCAACGCACAAAGTGATTTCTTTCAAGTAATGTTAATGAAGTTCTTGTGCATTCCGTCACATGGCCAGAGAATCAATCTTCAGTCAGAGATTGGGAGGAACAGCTGGGCTTTCGCGGGAGACGGCTGTATGTCTGCCCTTGCTAGGCGATTAGCGTGATGGTAACCATAGTAACTCAAATGTCTCCATAGTAACGCATAGCTGAGACAGGTGCAGTTGCATCACAAGGCTGTTTGTTGCTTGGCAAAAGGACAGGCCATTAGTACTTAGATATATGTTGTCGCCTTGGCAACAAATAACCCTACATAGCAACTACAGTTGGTTTGAAACTTTTTTTTTAAAAGGACACTGTACCTGGTTTTGTCGGTGGGGGTTTCTTTCCAAATAAATCAAGACAATTATATGCTAAATGAGCTCACAACTTGAGGTCATGTAGCTTTAAGAGATCAAATTAATATGGGACTTGCTAAAGCAATGGAGTAATAATGATAAAAATACAGTGGAGGACCTGTAGTACCTTATGGTTTAATACTAGACCTTTCAAATATCTCCTCTGTCTCCTGATGGTGCTTTACAGTTTCCGATAGTTAAATAATTTGGATGATTATTTTACAGTTGCAGTTTAAATAAATATTCAAATAAGTTTTTCTTTCCAGAAGCCTAATGGCTTTATTTTATTATTAATATATTCATAAGCAGTAGAAACAGAACATAATCTATGCAGATGTGTTATCTGTAGAATCTTATTTCATGTCTGTATAAAATGTTAATGCATTGAATTTCTGCGTCCTTAGTAGCTCTAGAATTGGAGGGAGTTTTCTGATCTATGTTAATTCTGGTGCCAGAGAATCCTACCCTGATATAATTTATATTAGAGTTTGCTTAAATTTGCCTTTTTTTGGGGTAGGACTCAGATCTGAGAGAGGCTACTTTAGTAACAATATAACTTGCCTTGGAGATAAAACATTTGCCATTTAAAAAAAAAAAATCAATAGCAGTTCATTTTATTCACAAATATTTTAAACTTCAGTTTCCCCACCCCTCCCCTTAGTGATATAACTGAAAGCAAAACGTCTTGTTGTTAAAGTCAGTCTGTGGAGAGATTTTTCAGGTGATCCATGATTGTCTTGTGTCCCACTGCTGAGAGATGTTGATTTCAGGAGCTGACAAAGCTTGTCTGGATGAGAGGGAGTTTACTCTTGAAAGTGATATAATTACATCAGTGCAAATGTCGTTCAGCTAGACAAGCCCAGACTTGTCTATTGAACAATCTCTTCTGATTGTAAAGATAATCCTGCAGTGTTGAATGGTGGCCTTGGGAATATATGGCACATATCTGCACTGCCAGGGTGTGACCAGAAGCCCCCAGTACTGTACAGCCTTGTGCTTGCTTTTTGTCACTTGGTCTAATGCAAGCCATTGTAACTGGCCATGGGAAAGGCATTATGCAGAGCAATACCAGGATCAGGGCAAGGAAGTTGGGCTCTATGCCTTGACTGTATTTATGGAGTACATAAGAATCTGACTATATTAGGCATGTGTGTGTTTATGCATTGAAAGCACATGCTTTTGCAACTTATTTTGAAAGCATGATTGCTTCTGCTGATCTCCTGAGTCAAGAAGAATTTAATTTTTTCATGGCTGTTGCCACCAGATTTCTTACCACTCCTAGTAAGTTTAACAATAATAGGCCTTTATGATGTAACATTAGTTTAATGCTGAACTCACTTACCCATAAATTGGCATTCGTATAGAATTTCAAGTAGCAACTAATGGAAGAGAAGTTGAATCCTCATTGTATAACTAAAACATTTAGATATGCAGTATTTTCTGTGTTCAGATGTGCCAGGAATCTTCAAAGAGTGTAAATTTCCATCTGCAGTGTCACTTCATCAAAGAACTACCTTGGAAAATTAGCAAATAACAAATGAAAGCCTGATTCTGGGTGTTAAAGATGAAATCTTCCAAAACACTTGTGTGGCAGAATTCCACTACATGCCATAAACTCTGGATGACTGTAGCTCAAGACTGAGAGAAATTACACTGTCTGAAATCAATAAAATACATCTGGAATTACTTAATTCACCTATATTAAAATGCCTCCACTGGGGGTGGATTAATAGAAGGAATTACAAGTCTTATAAAGATCAGAAGGAAAGATCCCACAGGGGCAAATTAATCCACTATTACTCTTTTTTTTGGATGTTGCAAAGGAACTAATGACCATAAACATCTTGTACCATTTAGTATCTTCATAGCAGGTAAGAGGGGAGTTGAGCATAGACGCCGTGTTGAATCATAAGAAGTGCCTCAGGTGATGCCTATTGAGCACACAACTTAACTTATGAAATGTTCTTCCAAAAATAGCTAGCTAGTAGGGCTGTGCGAAATGGCACCATTCCACTTCAACTTGTGTTTCAACATTTCGACGGAACAGCGTTTTGTTTCGAATTTCGTTTTGATTCCAAACTGCTGTTCTGTTTTGTTTCATCAGAACAGTTTCGCTGTTTCGACATTTCGCCCATGGGCTATAATGGGGAAGTTCGAAACAGCCTATAACTTTGTCATTTCTGGCCTGATTGGGATCAAACTTGCAGGAATGGTAGCCCCTTCTGAGGGCATGAACCTGCCAAGGTACAGGGAGATAGGTGCAGGATTTTGGGGGAAACTGCACCTCGTGCTACGGACAAGCAAAACTTGTGACATGGGTGACACTGTGTATGTGTTAAGGCACAGCAGGGTGAAAATGCAGGCATGCTAGCCGCTGATGAGGCCACAATGCCTGCCAGCTTTCAAGGAGATGGGTACCCTGCACCTCTGGCTGCTGATAGACAAAACTCATGGCATGGGTGCTTGTGGGACTGTGTCTGTCTTGGGGCATGGGGGTGAAAACTGCAGGCCTGCTAGACCCTGCTGCGGCCATGAAACCTGCCAGCTGTCAAGGAGATAGGTGCAGGGGAAGTCTGGGTCCTGGGGCTCTGCACCTCTAGCTGCTGACAGGCAAAACTCATGACATGGGTGAGTGACTGTAACAGGGGGCCTTCTTGGGGCCGATTTCCCTGTGGCCCACCCACGTGTTCCTGGGCTAAACACCTGCCTTCTTGTCCACCACGCCTTATTGGTAATTGATTTAATAGCTGTTGATTAAGCAGGAGGCTGCCCATTTCTTGCCCTGATGCCAGGGGGCATTATCTGCAGCCCAAGCCTCGCAGATGGCATCCATAGTTCTCACAATCACCGGCCCTTTGCTAGGCCCCAGAATCCTACTGTTGAACCCCTCTATGATCCCTCCATTCCGGCAGCCTAATTCGCCTTCATTCTCGGCAACATAGCTCCCTGACCTCACAGGTGTGGTCCCCCCCGGGACCTTGAGCTACTAGCCCTGGCCCACCTCCAGGCCAGTCAGAACCCCAGGCCCTCAGCTCTTGGACGCTCCTCGTGGTAGGCCCTCCCGGCTCTTCCGGTCCTGGCCCCAGCATTGACCAGTCGGGGGAATGTTCAGACAGGTTAGTGAGTTTGTGGCCTCACTCTTCCTCTGGGGGTCCACCTTCCAGACCCTACAAAAAGGGTAACCCACCCGGTTGTGGGGGCTAGGGGTTAAGGCGCCACAACCTGCCTTTCACCAGGGTGGTAACTGGCCTGGCATTTGCTGGGGGCTCCCACACCACTGAGAGCCCCACCAGGCCACCCACTCCCAGCAGGGTGCAGTTTCAGGTCATGCCCAGGACCAGGAGCCTCCTGACCATCCCCTACAGCTCCTCCCTTACCTCCAGATAATCCCAGCAGCCCTGCAGCTAGGCGATGTTGTTGCTTGGCCTTCCAGCAGTGCAATGCCCTGTTTATATAGGCAGCCCTGGATCCCAAAATGGCTGCCCTAATCAGGCACCTGCTGGCTTCCGGCCCTTAAAGTGGCAGGCACAAACAGTGCGCTGCCACAGTGACACTGTTTGTGTGTTAAGGTCCACTCTCACTCAACTGACACCAAGGCAGAAAGCAGGGCAGTTCAAACAATGATGTCTTTTATGCAGTTTTTCCATCCCTCCCCCAGAGCACAGGGATTGGAAGGGACCTCAGGGAAAGATGACAGTCACTGGCCAGCTACACAGTCAATAATGAGAGCACTCCTCCCACCCCCTTCCTCCCTCTTCCCCCTCCCTCTCCTTACTTTAGTTTCTGTTTCCCTGCAGGCAAGCCCAGCTTGAGCTTCGAAACCCGAAACGTTTTGAAATTTTCAAAACGTTTCGACTTGCCTCCTTTTGTTTCGAGGCTGTTTCAAAGCTCTGTTTCGTTTCGATTTTGCTGTTTGGAACTGGAAATGAGTCGAAACACCATTGAAATAAAACTACCAGTGAAATTTTGCACAGCCCTACTAGCTAGTAATATGAGCTGACTTGATTTTGTAAATGCAGTAGAATACTCTGCATGAATTTCATGAGAGCTCCTGAAGTAAATAATGTTATAAAGTGATTCAAGTAGATGGCTGGCTCAATTTTAAAGTAAGGAAAACTTAGTATCCATTTATCCCAGTTTGTCTATCAATCAATATATGAACATTTCTTTCTAATACTTGCATTGATGAAATGTGTCTGCAGCGCTCCAAACTGTCACCACTTTAACACTTGTGATCCTCTTATTTTCAAAGGTACAATGTAAACATGTTGAACATTGCACTTCAATGTGCTTATTTATGTAAAAAAAAAATCCCCACACCTTTCTTAGGCTCTTATTTAAAAAATGCACTAACTAAAATATCAAAGCATCTGAGTTAAATTAGAAGTATTTGCTCCCTAATACTGTGTATTTTAAAGAAAAAGTATTTCATATGGAAGAGAAATGTACCTTGGTCTAAAGACTGAAATCTGAAGTGTGTTAAATATTCACAATGCTTGTGATAAAGCAACCTTGAAATATAATTATAGATGCCAGCTCAGTTATATGTAGCTTCTGTAAAGGAATACTTTGATATTTCATCTTCTATATTTCTTCTTAAGTCTTCTGACTCTGTACTGAACTATTGGTGCAATTTGCTCTTTCTGGTAAGGCTTTAATCATTCTGGGATAGATTTCCAGCTCCTCCCCCTCCCCCTCTTCTGTATTGTATCAGGTCAGCTCTCAATTATTTTTGGAGTCCAAGGGATACAGGGAGGGAAGTAGTATAAGCAAATGTATTTATTTCTAAAACTAATACTGTTGGTTCTTTTAATATATAGTTAAAGGTTAGGAAGTCATTTTAAGATCAGGGTTAACCTTTTGTACTTTAACCCATAGCACTTTATCTAGTTGGAAAAAAAACAGCTTGTAGGATTCCTGGAGCCAGAGGTGACTTTTTTTTTACCATCAGCCTTCCCCAATCTTATGCTCATTTGTATTTGCTTTATTGATAGCAAATACTGGCACATTCTGTTCTAAGTTACCAAGTTACTGAGGGAGTGGGGGAAAATGCTTTAAATGTACACCAGTAGAGTGGGATACTGCCTGTTCCCATTCTGCCTGTTCTAGGAATAGTATTTATCTATTTAAAGTTAACTCTCCTCTGACAAGTAACTCCCTAGAATGGTTCCATCTCTTCCGAGCAGAGCAGCTCCTTGCGTGAACTAGGAGGCTTATCTGCTGATGCAGCAGGATTGGGGCCCTGCTGAATAAAGAGTTAAACACTACTTACCTTTTGGCACTGAATCATCCAGTTGACTTCAACATATTGATCTAAAAAATCAGCCTTTCTTCAACTCCCCCAGTGCACTTCAGCTGGGTGAATGGTGAATAAAGTACACAAGTCTGCAGGATCAGGACTTGTTGTGCTGTGTTTGCTGTATATTTATTGCAAGGCAAACTCGGTTGTGGGAGAGCAAGGTGGATTCTCATCTAGTTTATGCATTATCCACAGATTGTTAACCAAGCTCATATTGCAGTCTGCTTGCTGATGCATGGTCACAGTCCAGCTGGGCTTTTGGATTCCAGGCTGACTTTGTAGGGCTGGCAGATAGAGACTTGATGAGTATTTAATCAGATCAACTCAGTGTTGAGCCAAGCCATGCATTTTGTATAAAGTCACTTTTTAGAATAAAGTTACACTTTGCACTATTCACTCATCTTCCCCCTCCCAACCTCCCCCCAATAATTAGCTTACCCCTACATAGTATATTTTTTAGGATCAGAGGAGTTGAAAGTATATTAGTATAAGAAAGACAAGGTTATTTGGGTAAATGTGATATTTTTAATAGAACAGCTAAATAGTTGGAAGAAATGTTCTTTGCAAGCTTTCAGGTGCAAACACCCTTCTTCAGGCATAGGGAGAGTCTGCTCTCTCTTGTGACTCTCCTGGGTGAAAAAGAAGCCAAAATACAAAATGAAAGTCTGTAAAAATGCAATTGTGTGGCAGTGAGGACACAATAAATGTGAGACAGATAGGTGGGGAGGAAGGAGGAGTGTTGATCTGATGATAGAATGTAGCTGGTAAAATGCAGACAGGTTACCTGTGGTTATTGGATGTCAAGCAGGTTGTAATGTACCGTAAATCCAATGTATATATTTCGTCCATGATTTTTTGTATCCAGTAGATTGATGAAGTGAAGTTTGTGGGCTCATCTACGAAAGGTGTTTTTATAAATTACCTTTAAGAATTAGAACTGAGAGAGCGGAGAGAGAGTGGTTGTCTTGTGAGAAGTGTGCATCTACAGGGAATTGGGTATTTTTGTCTTTGATAGATTTTTGATGTGTGTTCATTCTGGTACGCAGTTGTTGTTTGGTTTCTCCTTCATGTTTTCCATCAGGGCATTTAGTACACTGGATGAGAGAGAGAGATATTACATTTCTGGAGGTGCAGGTGTAAGATCCAGGCATGCTGATGGTTCTGTTGCGGGCTGTGGTTATTGTGGGAGTGGTGGAGATGTGTCAGCAGGTTTTACATTTCTTGTCCCGGCACGCTCTGGATCCATTTGGTGTGCTTTGTGCCATAGGAAATTTGCTTCTAGTGATGAGGGTGGCGAGGTTCAGTGCTTGTTTGAAGGCTAGGATGGGTGGTTCTGGAAAGATTTCTGTAAGAATTGGTTTTTCTTTTAGTATGGGTTGCAGTTGTTTCAGGGTTTTCCATATAGGTTCCAGGGAAGGATGGTATGTTATAAATAATGGTATGTTATAAATAACGGTGTGCAATTCATGGGGATTTTCTTTTTGTACTCCAGCCACTTTTCATGTGGTATCTGGGTGGCTCTTTAAAAATGTGATCTATCTCTCTGGAGGAGTGTCCTTGTTGGGCAAAAGCCCTTTTGAGATTTATGAGGTGATGATCGTGGGTATTCTCCTTCATGCTTATTATTGTAAGAAATGCATTTCACTAAGCACTAGTCAGGAGCTTGAAATGTAAGATATATTGGCTTTTATTAGTTGTACAGAATTTACACTTTCTTATCACCTATTTCTCTCTCTTGGTGTTTTCTTAGTAGCCTGTTGTACTTTCTAGAGAAACACTTACAATTGCTTTTCCTATGGTTGTCTTTCAGTATCAGTATTTCTGATTTAAAATGGTTTATCTTCTTGTAGGTTCTTCAGATATTTCTATTTGTACTGCATGTAGGTATTTTATATATTGCAACCCATTGAAAAAAATCACTTGCATGGCAATATTTCTGAGGCACATTTTAAACCAGTGTCAATGAAAGAATACAACCTGAAAGAAATGCCTTGGGTCATGTCCTTTCTGGAGAAAGCTGGGATGGGTTTAAGATGGGCTAGGTTTTCTTTGGATGCTAATTATTATAATTTTGGTTTTTCGTGTCCAAAAAATTTGACTCCCTAGCATGTAAGTCTCTATTCCTTGACTTGAGCAGACTGACTGCAGCAACTAAAGTTCACAAGTAAAAACAGGTACTAATTTACCTTTGTTTACAACATGTAGGAACACAAGTTAAAATAGTGGCAGATAGTGCAAAATAATCAGGCATTTGGCTTTTCCAGTTATTTTTATTACAAACCCAATTTTGCCCTGTGACCTTATTAATACAGATGCATTTATATTTCCTGGAATTTGCAGATTATTAAATCATAAAAAATACTAACTAGCAAGACCAACCATTATTTGGGGCCTGGTGGTGAATCATTAGACTGGCGGCCTGTTAGTGAATAATAATATTTGTTCACTGGGACTTAAAAATGACAAACTGATGAAGTCTCAAATCATACATTAGGCATATATACATGCAACCTTGGTTTTTATTCCTTTGTCTCTCATCTTGCCCAGCCCTAGTACTCCCAGTAGTATTCTTCACCCACGTGTTGTTTCATTCATGTTGAAAACAGCAGACAATTCTTACCTGAAGAGCTTATTACATTTTATATATGTATAGCACTTAGCACAGTGGAGCCCCAAGTTTGAGCTGGGTCCTCAAGGCACTACTGTAATAAAAATAATAGCTGAGTATTATGACTCTAGTAAGAATAACTATAGCAATTGCTAACATGCACAGTTTATACCTAGCTTGTAAATGACTCACCAGGGATGAGTAACTTTGATGTTTCCAAAACAATTGTAGCGTACTCTGAAGAGCCTCCTCTGTTTCACCTTATGCCAGGTTTTTGTATTTTCCCCGACTCTCTACTTTCATTCTTTTTTTTGCATACCTACCATACAACAATTTGGCACAAGCTGTACTAGCTTACTTCTATGACTTCATCCACTTCTGTGACTGATCTACCACTCCTGATGCTGCTGTTGAACTCCCCCTGTCACTTGCATGAACCTGCTTACCTCAGGTTTGACTCTGACCCAGAATATACACAGCAGGTGTGAAGACATGGGCACAGAGCCAAAAAGCAAACTCTTCAGTCATTTACTCAGTTACTGTTTGCACTGTGTAGGTACCTGTTTTTATTCAGTCTGCCACGTACATTCTTCCCTTGGAACAAATGTGATATTGTCATAGCAGAATCGGAACTCGTGGAGGAGTTGACATCTTTTATCAGACCAGCTAGTTATTTGCAAACAAATTTATTTTATTTCAAATTATGCTTGCAAATATTTAGTTGGTCTAATAAAAAATACCATGAGTTTTGATTCCTTCCACAAGTTTTGATTCCTTTTGCCTCTAGACCAGTACAGCTACAACCTGGATACCTGATACGTGTTGTCATAGCAATACTTTTCCAGGCAAAAGATCCATCAAAATGGGAATCCTTCTTTTTTTTTTTTTTTTTTTTTTTTTCCAGAGACTTGAGTTTATTATTCCTTCCCTAAGCCTGTCACTATATCAGTTTTTTTTAGCTATATATATTCAGTAGTCTTTGAACACACACATGTATGCTGCTGAATATAATTATTAATCCTGAATCAAAGTAGGCATATTGGCGCTCATTATTCCCTGAAACAATCACAAGCAAACCTTTATTCATATAGTGTTGTGTTTTTTGGTTGTTAACTGCAGACACTCCCCTTTTAATATTTTTTTTTTTTTTTTTTTTTTTTTTTTTTTGGTGGTTGTTTGTTTCATGTGAAAGAAACTTGTCCTGATATAACATTCTGAAGTTCCCTACCCTGCAAGGTCAAAAGATCCCCAGGCTCTATTTACTGCCTGCTTGCCAAGGGGATTGTGAGAAAAACTGATCGTTCTGTGTAGTCCGCAGCTGAGATTTAGTACTTCATTGTGGCTGTTACTTTTAGAATTATGTGAAGGTGGTCACAGAGTGGTCCAGAATTATAGTGTGTGTTACCTCCAAGCCTCTTGGGTCAAGTTTATCCTTGGTGCATTGGCTTACCTGCGATTAATTTGTCTGTCTGTGCCCCACTAGAGTTTTGGGTAGTGTTTCACCAAGTTTATAGCCAGGGACCGTGGGAATAAGTTTTCTTCTCAGGTTTCTTGTTTAGATGGTTTTTTAAACCCTGAAACCACACTGATTTTAGTTTAGTCCTGGAATCAAAATGTGAATGTCTTAAGGTGTGCTTTTACTGTTTTGTTTGTTTATTTGTTTTAATCTGGTTCATGTTTTCAAGCTTTTTTGCAACCAATAATGCTATTTTGGGGAGGCAGGGTAGTTTTTAAAAAATTTTTATTTAATTTTAAGCTGATATTTTTACATCCATTGTATGGCTCCCAGACCTGACCTTCTCAGAAAAAAAGACCGATCATGAAATCTATGATAAAATCACAAGTATTGGTAATATTACAGATGCCAAATAACAACACACAGATTTTAGGTCATACTCCATACTCAATTGAAGTCAGTTGAAACATTTCCACAAATGCTTCTTCCCTTCCTCCATCTCTGAGAGATCCCTGTTATAGGATATCTACTATTTTCTCTGCTTGTTTGTTCTGTTTTGTTATTACTATTGTTTCCTCAGGCATAGCTATCTTTTTTCTTTTTCTGTGCATTCTCTACTTATTACAGAATTGTGAAACGTAAGACATTGTGGAGTTGTCCTTTTTTGCACTGTCCTAAAATGCTCTCTTG
>NW_005842306.1:62756-76045 GCF_000455745.1 Alligator sinensis | reverse complement strand
TGCTGAACCCTCTATTATATTCTTTCTCCAGCACCTTCATGGTTGTAAGCTTGCTAGTTACTGCTGACAGAAAGAAAAACAGAACTCCTATTCACATGTACATCTTTATTATTCTCAAAACTAGACCTTTTTCCCCCTGACTCTGAACATTAGAGATGCTTTGTGTTCCTTTGCATCTGTCCAGAGGAGCAGCCCAAATATGTTTCATCTTCCACTTGCTGAAATGCATGTAGACTAGACTGTGAAACCCTGTATTGTAACTTCACGCTTAGAGTATTTATTGCCCTTTGGTACGAGATGTCAAGAAACTGAAAGTAGCAAAGTACTGTCCTCAGTTTATCCAGATGCTTAATTAAGCTAAAGCCATTTTCTGGACAAGCAAACCGTTAGTATTTACATCCTCTCCTCACTGTTCGAAGAGTTTGGGTTTATGAGCTTTTTGTCAATGGAATAACAGTCTTTCCAACAACCTGCCCTTTTCAGAGATGATTTTTAAAAAGTGCTTTCCTTGGATAAACCAGACTCTTGTTTTAAATATCACTTGGAAACGATGCATGTGTCTTGAAAGGTAGCATCAGTCTTTCCATTGCAGTTTTTTGGGGAAAAAAAAACAATTATTCAGTGAAACCTCTTCAGGCTTTGGAATATTTCAAAATCTGTAATTGCATGAAAAACATGGATAGTCTTTCAGTGTGTATTCTTGTGAAATTTAAGGAATTCTATAGTTTACTCTTTCTTTTTAATATTTGTTGTATACAGCAAATATGATTGTATACAAGTACAAACACAAATAATTGTAGGTATCTCTTATTCTAGGTTACTGTTCATAGTATCATAAGAAAGCAGGGCTAGAAAGGTCTTCATGAGGTCATCTAGTCCCAATTCCCTGCTTAAGGCAGGATCATCCCCGATTCAAACATCCCAGCCCAGTTTTTGTCTAACTTGCTCTTGAAAACTTCCAAGGATGGCATGTCCAGAATTTTCCTAGGTAGCCAGTTCTAGTTCTTGAGCACATTCGTAGTCAGAAAGTTATTTCTGATTGCCAGTCTAGATTTCCTTTGCTAAAACTTGAGGCCATTGCTCCTACACCTATATCAAAAAAGCCATCTCCATCTACTTTGTAGCTGCCCTTCATGTATTTGAAGACTTTTACTAAATCCCCCCCTAATCATCTCTTCTTTGGACTGAATAACCCTTGCTCTTTCAGCCTTTCCTCATAAACTAGGCTTTCCAGGCCTTTAATCGGTTTTTTGCTTTGTGCTGGACTCTCATCCTTCTTGAAGTGTGGTGCCCAAAACTGAACATGGTATTTCACTTGAGGCCTCATCCTAGCGCTAAATAGAGCTGAAGAATCCCTTCCCTTGACTTGCAAGTGACACTCCTGTTGATATTATCTGGTATGCTGCTGGCCAGGGTGCTCAAAAAGAGCACAGTGTTGGCTTACATGCAGCTTGTGGTCTACTGTAGCACCCCCCCGCCCCCCCCCGGGTCTTTCCCTGCAGTACTGCAGCCTAGCCAGTCATTACCCATCTGTATTTGTGCATGTAATTATTCTGTCCCAAGTGCAGGACTTTGCACCTGTTCTTTTTGAATCTCATCAGATTGAGGACCATTTCTGTAGTCTGCCCAGGTCATTCTGGGTCCTAGCCCTGTCCTCCAGAGTGTCTGCATCTCTGCTCAGTTTTGTGTCATCCACAGTGCTAAGCATGCACTCACTCAATTCCTTCATCTAAATCAGGGGTGGACAAAATATGGCCTGTGGGCTGGATGCGGCTTGCAAAGTCATTCTATCTGGCCCGCGGGGCTCCTAAAAAATTTAGAAAATTAATGTTGATCTGTCCTTGGTTCCTGTCAAAAATGACAGAAACCAGGAGCAGTAGGACCCAGGGGAAACCCTGCAACAGCAGAGCCCGCCTGGCCCTGCCCCTCCAGCCATGTTTGCTGCTGCTGGCTGCCCAGGGCTTGTGCGCTGGGCAGCACAGAGGCAGCGGTGGCAAACACTGCAGGGGGGCTGCAGCTGCTGCCGCCATGGTGCAGCCCCCACAGGCGAGCCTGGAGCCGGTGCAGGGCCCAGGCTGGCGGCGGGGGGTGGGTTACAAGCTGGTGCTGAGTGTGGGAAAAGTGGTCCCTCACCCCATGCCCACCCTGTGGTCGGCGCCCCACACTGCAGCCACTCGCAGCCCGCCTGTGCCTGCTCAGGACAGCCCCGTGCCGGCTGCACCACGTGGGCTGCGAGCGGCTGCAGCAGGGAACACTGGCCACGGGGTGGGTGGGGGGCCGCTTTTTCCCACACTCAGCATCAGCTCGATCCCTGCCGGGGAGCAGGGGGTCAGGACTGTGCGCTGCCCCCCGCCTGTACCGTGGGGCTGGGGGGCGCTGGGAGTGAGTAGGTTCATGGGGCCCTCACCGGTGTCCCAGGGCCAGCACTGGCAGGGCCCAGAGCAGGGCCGTAGGAGTACAGGGTCCCAACTGGCAAGGGCTCTATGGAGCCAGGTCAGCTCCCCCCTCTTCCTGCTGGTGCAGCACAGCCCAGCTCCAAAGACCCCTGTCACCCTGTGCCCCGCTCTGGGCTACACCAGTGCGGGCCCTGAGACATTGGTCCCGAGACATTGGGACATTGGTCCCAAGATGGTGAGCAGGGGGTGGGGCAACCCACGCGGCCATCGACAGTTTGCCAAAACTGTGTAAGTGACCCTCCGCCCGAAATAATTGCCCGCCCTGATCTAAATCATAAATGAAGATGTTGAACAATACTGGACCGAGGAGAACCCCATTTGCCATTTGAGAGCTCTTCCCAACTAGACATTGAGCTATTGACGACTACTTGTTGAGTACGATGATCCAACCAGTTACATATCCACCTTACTTTTGTCTAGTCTGTATTTCCTTAGTTTGTTAATGAGAATGTTCAGGAGGATGGTGTCATAAGCCTTGCTAAAGTCCAGGTATAATGCATCCACTGCTTTGCTCCCATCCACAGAGTCTGTCACAGAAAGAAATCAACTCTTTCTTAACAGTCAGCTCATCTCTAGTGATATGAACATGTTTCCACTCCTTGTAAGATTCCTTTTTGAGAAGGAGAATTGACTATGTTGATGTACAGATAGATAGGCTGGTCTCCTGTAGTGCCTCACATTATTATTATTTTATTAGGAAAAAGTTATTTAAAATAGATGTTATTGCAAAATGTATGTTGTAGAACAATGCGCACTTTTAAAGTTCAAAGAATGTATTGGAAGCTCCAAATTTGGGAAATGCATGATGCCTTTCCTTAACAGAATGTGATTCCCAATCCTGCTTCAAAAGACCAAATGGTTTTGTGTGTCATGGTCTGAATAAAAGATGGGCATCTCAAGAATGGAATCTTTCAATTGGGTGTGCCTACTAACTGTTATGCAGAAGTTATAGTTTCTTAGTAGTTGAGTTAAAAACCTAAATCTATTACAAGTTTGTCTTCAGCCCATTGTATCTTCGTTGTTTACTTTTATATGCGGTATGAGAGGTACTCTTAAAAGAATCCATCCAAGATTATTTGAAATACTTATTATTTACCAATCAAAAAACAAATAAAAAAACCCTCTATTTGAATGATTGGTTTGAATCTGTATTTGAATGATTCTGATGGGTCTATCCCAGCAGTGTAAAATTGGTTTTCCATGTAGTATACCCTTGGTAGAAACCTGTGTCTAGTCTGGAGTTGAGACTAGTGCAGTGAAGAGTTTGCCTTCTGGAGGCTGGTTGCACATAAGGGTCGCCCCCTATTTTTCCAACTAGAGTTGTTAGGAAAAAACTTCAGTGGACATGTTTTCTGTCAAAATAGAAATAGTACAGACATTGTATCAGAAACTTAGTTTTAGAGAGAAATTAGGAAATAGCTTTCAGTCGTGTTTAAATGTCCTGTTTTAACATATTCAGACTAAAATATTTATATTGTTCTTGTTTTGAAACTATTTTTTCTTTAAATTAAAAAAAAATGAAAATTAAATGCGTGTTTTGTCAAAAACAGAACCCTGGCCTCAGCTGAAAAATTGTTTTGAGGAATTTTTTTAATGGAGAGTTTCATACTTTTTTAAAAACCTCTGTGAAATGGAATTTCTACCTTCCACAGCTATATTTTACAGTTGAAAATAGAGGCTTTCTTTTCCATGCAGCAATAATATTTCATTCTTTTTTTTTCTGCCCCCAAAAAACCACAGAAGTTGTACCAACCTTTTGCACATTTTAGTGTAGCTTATCTAGTACCATTGTTGGTAGCAGTGGATTCATCTTGGGTTAGCACAGGTATTACCCCCCCCTCCCCCCCCCGGCCCGGTATAAAGTACAATAATCAGGTTGTTAATGTTATAAATTGTCTTGGATGTAGAGCTACCCGCTGTAATTAAGGTTACAACATGATTCTATTACAAACCTTGTGTTTTCTCTTCTGAGCACTCTGAACAAAATAAATCTTTTCCTTTTAATATTCTCCATGTCCTCTTGAACTTGCCAAATGTTTCCAAGACAGTTGGAGTCAGGTTATTTCTGTGCCATTACCACTGTAACTATTTTTGAAAAGTTGCTTCATGTCTACATTCTTGGGGGATCTCTCTAGGTAACATCACTTTACATAACAATAAAATACCATGAAATTTGAGGGGATATGCTTTTAGGCAGGCATGTATGCACACACGTACATACACGCACAGACTTCCATAAAGTCTGACCATATTTCTATTTATTTATGTATAAAATGCCTGTTAAGCTGAACTAAACTTTAAAGGTACACAATAGCAAGATTTATATACCAAGGCAACATGCTATATAGGTCCCGCATATGTGACACACAGCATACCCATATAGGATTTTCCCTCAATAAGTGAATATAACTGTTCATGTGACTTTTAAAGCTTGGTATGATTTAACAGGCATTTTATAAAATATGACCATATTTTTTAATAAAATAAAATAGCAGATTCTACTACTGGTAAAATGAAACACTTCTATGCAGCATGCCATTATTGAGGAATTTACTGCTACATAAAGTTGTTGAGGCCAAAAAATCTAATGAATAAGTAAATTTAACAAGATTTATAAAGAAATTAGATATTCATAGGAACAGCTAGAAGATTTAGGGTAAACACCAGGTTTGAAATAATTCTAAGTATTAGACTAAGAAGAGCCATTATATTGGGAGCAGATCGTCTCATATCTTGCTCCTTTTGATATCGACTCTTTTAATACTAGCCACTGTCAGAGGTGCAGTACTGGACCAGGAGGACCTCTGGTCCTGATCCAGTTTGGCAGTTTTTATGTTTGCATGTTCTCATGCTTGTTGATAAGAAACACAATCCATGAACTTTCATCTGAGCAAGCTTTTGTTCACATCACCATTCAGAATGTCTGAACACCATGTAACTGTCTTGATGTCAGTATTTATCAAATGTATTCATCTCTATTCATAAAGCTGCTTGTTTTTGTGCCGAGAGAGAGAATTGTTTTGGTTTATGTGAAAGCAGCCCATAAACAGTATATAACGGTAAATGCTAGAAACAATAGTGATAGGCAGAATATTTCCAAGAAACTTAGGTGTAATGTAGCAGTGATTGTTCAAAAACTATGCGAGTGTTAAGGATTTTTGTGGCTAATATCCTTTATTGTGCCAGCTACATGGTTGCAATGGATTTAGTAGGTAAGCTTCTGTTTACCAAATACTCTTCCTCAGGCCTTTGAGAGAAAAAAGCAGACCAACCTCTGGAGAGAAAAGAAGACCTAACCTAGGCCAGTGGGGACCAAACCTTTTGGCAGCAGTGCCACAAGGTAATCCTGGCATCTCTTCCTTCTGCAGCTCATTCCTTGATCTGTTGCTCTACCTGTTGCTGTGTTTTCTGTTCCCCTATCTGTTACGTGCCACATGCAGAGGCTGCCTATGCCACTTAAGGCATGCATGTTGCAGGTTTGCCACTCCTGGCCTTAGGCTGTCTAGCAGATTCGATTGGCTTTTGTTTTAAACTCCATACGAAAATAGAAGTAGGATATAAGAGACGTTGTCAGCTGACCGAAGGGAGGAATGCAGTAAAAAGATCATTTGATAAGTGGAAGAACAAGATCATTCAAAAGGGCTGTTATGATTATCACCTGCAGTGCAAAGAGATTAGCATACATCAGGTAGATTATAATAGCCCATAAAGTCAGTGTCTGTGTTAAATTTCTGGTTATTATTGTCCAGTAAGCGAATAATTTTTTGTTTCTAGGCCCATCTTTTTTGAAGGTTTTTTTGTAAATTTCCCTTGCATACAAGGACTGTGAGGTCAGGAAGGGGATGCTTTTTCAGAGAGATTCTCCCATTCTGTTTCAGTGTCCGTGTCCTTTATCTTTTTATTTATTACCTGCGATTCATTCTGGTGAGTAATTTTTGTTCAGTTTCCATTGGTGCATTCAGATGAGTGCGCATGCGTGGTTTGCAGTGCCTCAAAGCAGTTTGAGGTGCCGCAAACCACACATGGTGCACATGCACCTTTTCAAAGCACTTCAGATCCCGGTTTCAAAAAAACCCTGGGAAAAAAAAAAAGACAGCGTGGCTTACACAGCAACAGTGTGTGCTGCCAAAAATGGAGCCTGGCTGGCCAGAACCATGTGCTAGCAGCTAGACTGGTCCTGCTGCTGCCCCAGGAGGCCCCAAGGACCCCGAATAAGGCTGCTGGGGCCTACTGCACCTGGGACAATTTGTTGCATATCGGAGTACGTGTGCAAGGGTGTGTCCTGGGGCAAATAGCAGCAGAAATACGTGCTGCTGCTTATGCCACTGGAAACGTGGCCACCAGCACGTGTGTGCTCATCTGTACATGCTTCATGGGGGCATTTGGTATACTGGATAAGGTAGCATCTATGGCAGGGACAGGCAGTTATTTCAGGCAGAGAGCTGCTTACTGAGTTTTGGCAAGCCATCGCGGGCCACATGACAGGCAGCCAGGGGAAGATAAATATTAATTTTCTAAGTTTTTTCATTGTGACAACAAAGATGAATTGACAGGTTTTACTTTTAAGTATAATTATCCCATTTGGTGCCTATTGATGAGCAGGGAGTTTGAAAATTATGGGCTGAAATTATACTTGCATATAACTGATGAGACTAACACACTAATTAATAAAACTTACTTTGTTCACAGATAATTGCACTTTAATAATTCTGGCTCCACTTCTAATAGTGAGGTGTGATAGATGGTGAAGTATATATGTACATGCTTATCTTTAAAGGAACTGATGTACCTTCAGTTCCTTCAGATTATTTATAAACAGAAGAAAGTGGTGTAGGTATTAGTCTACAGCTGAGAAGACTTCTCAGACTTTTTTTCCCCTTCTTCCATGTCTGATTCAATCATTACCTATTTCATTTAGTCAATTGCCAGATTTCCATTTCTATCCTTAAATGTGCCCCTGAATGAGGTAGTCTAACTTTTATCACTCTGTTTTTTAAGGCTTCAAAGGTCCTACAGCCTATGGCTTTTGCTAATAAAAAATTGAATACATCTGGGAATGCTTGCTGCAATGTTTTATGCCATTTGTAGGGCATCTTATATTTGGGTAGCTTTATTATTACTAAAATTAAATTATGCTTTTTCAGTCTGCAAAAGCAACATTTGGAGGCCTGCCTCCTACAATTACTGTTTGGCTAAGCATTCCCTGCTTCTGGTTTAAGTCCACAAAGTATTTCTGTACTGGCTAAAACTACAAATAAATCTGGCCACCTCCTACCATTGTCCTGCACAATAAACCTCCTGACTTCATTGGTGGGTCCTGTGCACCATATGACTAGACCTGTATAAGTTTAGTTCTTTGTAGACATGTATACTATTTGCAATTTCTTCTCTAAATATCTTTGTCAGATTGGGGCTCTTTCTAAAAGATAATATAGCTCAACCAGTAATTATAGGCTTGCTGCAGAAATTACTGGGTGACATTCTGTGGCCTTTGTTATACAAAAGCTCACGTAAAATCATCACAGGATTTTTATAGCCTTTCTAAAAAATCTATAAAACTATGTTCCTAAATTTTTTAAATGACCATTTAAGGAACTAGCCAAAAATGATTGAACAGTACAGATGATCTCTGGCCAAACAAATTGCAAAACATATTGTCATTTGTTAAAGTGTCCCATTTGAATAGGGATTACTGACTGGAGTTAGTCCAGGATGCCGGCTCCAGTGAAGAATAGGGAATTTTTTATGTTAATTTTCTGTGTAAATTTACTGAATTCAGGGTTTGGTGGTATTTGGTGTGTTTTTGTTTTAATTTGAATTACCAGACAGAGCAACAATATAAACAAGAAATTAGGTTATTTTTATTTATATAACTTTTCTTGCAAAGTGCTGTGTGTATGTATACTTGTTGATTTTTTTTTTTTTTTTTTTTTTTTTTTTTTTTCTCTACAGGCTGTCTCATCACAAGCAAAATTCATAGTAATGCTCTAAACTATAATTTAGTGTCCCTCTTAATTGCAGCTCATAGCCTATATGGGAAAACTGTCCTTTTGGTTGGTTGCTTTGCATATGCAAAGATGGAAAACAGTTTTTTTTTTTCTACTGAGATGACAAAAATAAATAAAACCATTAATTAAAATTAGATCATTTTCTAAGCTAGAGGAATTAATAACAAACAAAGCTTCTAGGGCAGTCAGCTTTTGTTTTGGGGCAGTCAGCCGATTTTGTTTTGTTTTTTTTACTTGTAAGTATAATATGTAAAAGCAACATTTTTTATAAACTGTGATGTTTAGAAGGGTACAGTCAAATGGATTATTAAAGCAATGTAGACCTCATTAGAACATACAACCTGCTGTTCTTTTGGCTTTGAACACAGAGCAACAACTCCCCAGGTTGGAAAAAAAGAATGCTGAGTTGGCAGTGCCAATTCTGCTGCTTCTCCAACTCTCCAAAGACAGTGCCATCAAAGCCCCACATGGAAAAGGGAAGTGGGCTTCAGCGTAATCCATAGCAGTGAATTCTACAGATCATTAAGCTATGAAGTCGAGTTTTTCAAGTTATGCTTCTGATTAGTGACACTTGGTGGGAATGTTGTTCACTTGTTTCCTTGTGTTTTTTCTGTATCTATTTGTTATACTTCTCTTACATCATGTACAGACACTTGCTGTGCCAGAAGAAACTCTTCTGGGACTGATTTAACCCTGGTTGTTCCTACATTATTTTTCTCCTGGAGCAGCCATTTTTTTTTACCATAGGAGAAAAAGCCTGAACATCTGCTGCCATGGTTCTCCTGCTTTACCTGTGGCAGGTTAGGGTGTTAGGTCTGTGTTATGTCACGGTTGATTAGTAGTTTTATGTAGAGTTTAGATTATGAATTGCATAGGATGGTCCAGATATGGATGATCCTGCCTCGTACAGAGGGTTGGACTAGGTGACTTCTGAAGGTCCCTTCCAGCCCTAGTTCTCTATGATTCTATGATGTGTATACTTGTGGTTTCTCCTGGGAGAGCAGCAACTCTCCCAGGAGAAACTGAATGTCTGTACAAGGCCTAGATTGTGAATTCTCTAGCGGGGGAGCCCAGTTTGTTCAGTACCTACCACTCTTGGGCCTCTGGTGTAATTTACTGTGTAGTCATTGTAATGCTGAGATCATGCACTCTACTCTGGGACAGGCTTACTGTTTCCTAAGGAGCGAATGCAGGGGACTGTCAGGCTTTCCTCAGCCTGAGGGGGATTTTACACTACATCTCACCTCACTGTGAAATATAACAGTGCTGAGCCGAGGCCACAGCACCTCTGGGCATGTGTGGTAACAGAACTTTAACTGTCCAAGTGGCTTTTCTAGCCAAAAACTTAGGCATGTATGGTGTCTTAGGTTCCTAGCTAGGCTTGATGGGAGGTGTGGGGGTGTGAATCACTGTCTTGGAATTTTTAAAAGTGGCTGAACACTCCAAAACAATACCTTGTTAAATGAAGTGTTATTTTGGAGCATTTCACTTCTGCACAGGACAGCCCCCCAGAACTGGAACCAGAGTGGGAGCTAGAACTGGGCTTACCCACTACCCTTCCTGTCAGACCCCTGGAATCCCCTGCTGGAACAAAGGCCTCCAGCCCCAATCCCCTCTATTCTTTGCCTCTGAAGAGGGGAGGGGAGGGGAGAAAAGGTTCAGAGGATTTGGAAGCACCTGTTACTACCTCTTCCTTTTCCTGCTTACCTCTATGTCCCATCCCTGTGAGGGAAGAGGGAGGGTGAGGAAGGAGGAAGGGAGCAGGTTGCTGTAGCCTGCTCTAATGCTAGCGTTAGAGGAGTCTGCAACATTTCAAAATGTTCTAGCCAAGAATGGCATGGGGCGTAAGTGTGCCCTCTGCCTGACCCGTTTCCTTTTTGAATCACTACTAAGTGCATTTCACTTGGAAATATTTTAATTATGATGTTTGTCTGCACTCTAAGTAGCTTAGATTCCTAAGTCCTGTTGACTTTCATTCCTAAATTCCTAAGTCACTTAGGCATGTCTGAAAATTTTATCTAAATAAAGAAAGGAAAGGGAAGAAGAAATGGGAAACATTTGTAGATCAAACCTGCCTGTAAGAGTATTTGGTAGGGAAACTGGAGGCTGGGCGCAAACTTGGTAGGCGTTATGGGCAGAAGAAAAGCTACATCGCTGTGAATTTGGCAACTGCATTTTTTTGCTCTAACAGTAGGGTATAGGCAGTTGCATCTTTCAAGGTGAGTGAATTAAAGGAACAGTTCAACAGCTGGACTCAATGCTGCATTTGTGATTGGGTCACTGCAGAACTAACACACTGTCGAGCCTTCCTGGAGAGTAAGAGTGAGAAACTAAGTCTTATTTGCTGGGTTTTAGCTTCTGCCTGTCTAGTTATGAGATAAAGTGGAAGGCTAAACTTGAAGATACCAGCAGCTTGACCAAACCTTGATCTAAGCATGAGAAAGGGAAACTAACTATTTGTTCCATTCATTGATTAGAAGGAGGCCGTGAACCTCTGTCCCTACTCTTTGGTTACTGAACAGCTAACTTGGCAATGCAGTTATATTAGGCTGTGAATTAGTCTTCCAGAAGAAGTGACATAAAATCCACCCTGTGGGATGTTGAAAAGAAACAAAACCCTAAAAAATCTACTTCAAGAAATAGTTCAGTGTTGGAAGAAAGTTGGACTGAAGTACCTGAGAGGTCTTTCAATCTTGAATTTCTGAGATAAAGGTTAACAGAAATATTGGATCTTGAAATACAAGGCTCATTAATTTTATTTTTTGCAAGATGAAGAGCTGTGAGCACTTTTCAGTGACTGTACATCCACTGGCATGGTAGCATATGTAATTCCAGTATTTTTAGATTTTAGATATGCAAGGTGTTGGATTGTGTTGGAGAAGCCACCTATTATCCATATTACAGCAGCAGCCATGAAGAATAAAGCTGCCCTGTTGCCAAACTGAGTGAAGAAACAACTTCAGTAATTTCACCATTGTCTTCAAAAGTCACTTGTTTCCATGGGTTGGACATAAGTCTTCGATTTCAATCTGCCCAAGCATTTACACCATAGCTATTACCAATTCATTTGGAGTACCATCTATGGCAGGTGTAACAATACCATGTACTCCTGTTGTTTTTAGTGATAACACCCCGTGCTTTGGCTTTTTCTCCAGTCCATTTGTGGATTAAATGTTGGGTTTAGGAAAAAGAAATTCTGTTTATGGAGTCCCCCTCTCTCTTGTGAGGTACTCTTTTGCATGACAATCCTTTCTAGGCCTGTAGATCTCCTTAAATCCAGCTGGGACTCATGCCTTTTCGTTGGCTCTTGCAGAAGCCATGGCATTAGGATCTTATCCTTCTTGCCTGAAGCCCTGCTGTTGCAGTACTATAGAAAGGCTAAGTAAATATATAATTTTAATGCTGACAAATTTAGTATTTACCAATTTACCTGCAAATATATAGGAGAGGGTGTAATATAAGCTCTCAAGGGTCTCCTATACACGTGCAGGGAGCCTGCTCCAACACTAGAAATCTAGCGTGTCAGAGCAGACTCGATTAATCAAGTCTGCTGGAGTGCAAAAATTAATGTGCTCTGTCAGAGCTGATTTGAGTTAGTGCCTCGACACAGTGGAACTTTCTAGCACAAGGCACGGTAAGGCAGGGGAAGTCTCGGCATGGTGAAGAGTTCTGGCGTGGATAGAGTTCCCGCCGATAAAATGCAGATTTGCATAATGTGATTGGATGATGCTAAATTATTCCCACGTGGCGGCTGGCAATTGGCTCACTAGCTGTATAAAAGGTTAGGGGCGTTTCTGCCCTAGTTGGAGACCTCCGCGATTCCCCCTGGAGTGGAATTCCGGCAGCTTGATCACCTGCCAACGACTCCCCGTCGACGAAGCCTTGCGACGTATCCTTCGTGTTGCATGCCCAAGTTAGACCTGAGCTACCTGGTCTACAAGAGCTCCTCGATTACCGATTAGAAAATAAAATTGTTGCAACTACGATTGCCTGCGCTGTATACGACTCTACAGTGTAAGTAAAGCTACCTCTGTTTTCCAATTGATACGTCTCTCATTTGTGCCTAATTCCGCTCCGGTGATAGAGAGTACCCATCTTCCCGTCACGGGATCGCAGCCACAACCCCAGCTAGCGTTCCCGAGGACTCCTGATCCTCGATTCCCCCTCGGCCCCCACATGCTCCAGCAGACTTTCATGTCGCGTGTATCAGCATCCCTTCACTGAAAAATGGCAGCGGGGACGCTGATGCACATGATGCTCAGGTGCTTTTAATTAGTACGGCTCGCTAATTAAAGCGTCCCCCCCACACCTCCCAGAATATGTGTAAAAATGCACAAAGATTCCTGGGAAGGTTGTGGATACAGAAATGTTGCATCACAGAAGTAGGGATGTACTGAAAGTGTGATTTCGTGATTTTCATGAAAAATGTGAAATCAGGCATTTTCCATGAAAATCAGAGAAATCTGCGAAAAAGGAGCCCCACAAAAAGCAGGGCCATGTAAGAATAAAAAGGGTTTCTTCCCTTCTCCACATCCAGGGCAGCAGCCAAGATGGCTTGTGCTTGCACTCCTGGCTACCTATTGGACAAGACGACTGCTGCCTTCATGCAGCCTCGCAGCCCAGGCAGACGGGGATGGGGACAGGACCAGCTCTGCTTTTTTTCTGTGCAGCCACAGTTGCCTGGCCTGGCTGGGCCCATCCTGTGGTAACTGAGTGCTGTGGAGGATGGGGGACAGGGCCAGGGGGAGTGGGGCTGGGCTGGGAGGAACAGAGCTGGGTTGGTGCAGCATGGGGGCGGTGAGTGGGGCTGTGCCGTGAGGAGCAC
>NW_005842306.1:17817-62725 GCF_000455745.1 Alligator sinensis | reverse complement strand
GGTGGTTGGGTGGGGGGGGGGTGGGCAGCCCATCCTGGGAGCAGGGCTGGGTGGAGAGGAGCAGAGCTGGGGCAGGGCAGAGGGGTAGTGTGGCTCAACTGAGGGCCAGTGCAATGACAGCAGCCCATTCCTGCACCTGTGTGGGGTTGGGAAGGGACTTATTGCCCCCTCCTTCCCCCCATGCATGCCAGAGCTGGGTGGGGAGTAGAGCAGGGCAGGGCCAGGGAGCAGTGGGGTGGTGGCAGCCCATGTCTCTACTGGCTGCCCCAGCCAACCAGATGTGCAGGGAGAAGGTGGCTGTTATCTGCCTGAAAAATTAGAGCCTGGGGTTGCTGCGAGCCCGAAAAAATTGACCCCAAGCTCTGCAATTTGAGTACGTCTCTACGTAGAGGTGAGGCTCTTCCCTGTCCAGATTTTTGTTGTCCTTCAGTTCTAAGAGTGGAAGTGCTTTAACACGGAAAAAGATCTAGCATTCCAGTTCTGCAGCCCTTACTCTGGTGAAACTTCAGTGAGACTCAGCGGGTTATTCTTGCTGTGTTAAAATGTAAAACTAGTCAAGCCCGTGGCTGGCTGGGAAGGAACTTGAAGCAGTGGCAGCTTTTTTTTTTTGCTTTTTTTTCTCTCCGCTTTATTGAAGGGAGTTTTCAACTGCAGAAATGCTAATTCTCCTTCCATTGCTGGCTGGGGCATGTGTCTTCAATGAAAAAAACCGTTTTGTTCTTTTTTGGGCACATTTGGCTGAAGACTAGCAGGCTGGGTTTAAAAAGCTCTTTCTTTCTTTTTTGCTAGGAATTGTAGTCTAAATATTTCATAAACTAAAACTTTCATTTCCCCACACTACTTTAACGCTGTTACATCAATAACTCTTTTAAGCAGTTTTGTATTCCACTCCCAAAGGTGTGCAGGACACTTGGCTTCTTCCCCCTTTCTTGGCAGTTGGAACAAAACTTTAGAGATGTTTGTAAATGTCATTTTCACCATTCTCCTTCAGCCTTTCTAAGAATGTGGGCACACAAAGGCTTGGAAAATGGGTAGATGCAGTGCCCTTTATATGACTTGGTGCCATTTGTGCAATGCAGCAGATCCCTCAGCAGGTTTTTGGAACACCATTAACAAAAGTTAAGTGTGTGTGTTTGTGTGTTTGTTTTGGCTCAGCAGAAATCTTCCTTCTCAAACTGTGAGATTTAAAGACAAACTATTTTCTGCTAATTGTTAATAGTTATTCTATAAAAACAGATTTGTTACAGGGGCACTGAACTCTGGCATGCTGTCCTTTTCAGCACCTGAACAATGCAGAAGGAACAGGGAAGAAATGGTACAGGAAACTGGAGTGCTGGCACCAATTACCATGAGATTACTAAAAGAGGATTTCAATTTCAAGGCCAAAAAGAGTAGGGAGTGGGCAAAGGGATTTGAAATGAGATTATAGGACCTAAAAGTGCCTTTCTTCTGTTAAAGAAATAATTCAACTGTTTTGCTCAAACCAGTGAGACAATCCAGTTTAGGGACTGAAATGGGAGATCTGTGTCCTTTTGGTTTTGAGATCCTTAAATAAAGTTGATCCTTGGTTCCATTTATAGCACTTTTTGCAAAATCAAAGTACTTTCAACAAACACTAAGGAAGGCTATCAGCTCATCAAAGACCTTAATGTTTTCTTTTTTTTCAGAAAGCTTACTTGTAATACTTGAAAAAAGGAGTTGAGATTGTACGGCATGTAGGGAGAGCACATCAAACTTGCTTCTTTGTAGCTAATATCTATGGAACTGTGTTCTTGGCGTTTACTGTGAAACCAGCACTAGCGTTGCTGTCACTATCCATAATATAGAAAAAATGTTGTTTGTTGTTTATCAAATTGGGACCAGCTCCTGATGGGAGACACAGGTACAAGCCCGTTGCACCCCTAAGAGTGAAGACCCCCGGTGGACCCCTCTGGCAGACACCTGCCCGACCCCCAGCGTGGAGCTGGGAGCACCTAAGGAGCTGAGTGAACAGGGCCCACCCTGCAACATGGTGATGGGCACTTGCTGCACCCCTCAGCTCCCTGATCTGGATGGACCACCCCCACTTGGTACCTCAGAGGTCTTCACCCAGATGGAGCCTATGGTCCTGGCCTCCACACAGACTGAACTTCTGTCTCCAGGCTGCAGAAGCTGCCTGGCACATCTGCTGGAGGCTGGGATCTGGGGTTCAGGCACTCCCACTTCTGGGATGTGCTTGCTGCTGGAGACTCTGGAGGGCCAGGTGAAGGAGCTCCAGGAGGAGTCGAGCAGATGGGAACCATCATGGAACACAGGGCAGATATTGATGGTTATTGTCTGGTGCTACACCTGGAGAAGGATGCCACGGAGGCCAGGCAGAAGGGCTTGAGCAAGGTGCCCCAACCGACGGCACGTGGGAATTAGTTGCATCAAGCCCAAAGCCACAACATGCATCAGTTGCTCCACCAATAGCCCTGCACAACAGCTGTGCAGGCCATGAACCATTGACGTGTGAGGCATCTGCATCCTCTGCACCGAAGACGGGACAGGAACAGCTACCCCCACTAAGGAAGCAACAAAGAGTGATTGTTGTGGGAGACTCCTTGCTGAGGGGAACAGAAGATGCCATTTGTTGTCCAGACCCCTTCGCTTGAGAGGTCTGCTGCCTTCCAGGAGCCAAGATCTGAGATGTAACGGCGAGTATCCCAAAGCTGGTTCATCCTATGGACCAGTACCCTATGCTCCTTGTCCACGTGGGCGCCAACAACATGGCAAGAAACAACTCCAAGGAGAATCATGATTCATGAGCAACTGCAAGTTCATGGCGGTGAAGCTCAAGGAACTAGGAGCACAAGTGGTCTTCTCAATCCTCCCAGTTAGAGTCCATGGCCATTGGAGGGAGAAGTGCATTGAAGAAATCAACTAAAGGTTTCAGCGATGGTGTCACCAGGTTGGTTTTGGATTCCTCGATTTCAGCATGCAGTTCAACAGCAGTGGTCTACATGCTAGAGACAGTATTCGCCTCATGGGCCGAGTGAAGAAGCTCTTCTGTACGAGAATCGTCGAGTTGCTGAGGAAGGCTTTAAACTTGGCGTGTCCAGGGGGGAGAGAGGGTAGACTCCACTGCTGTACACAAATCCCCTGGCCAAAATGACCCAAGGGAGGACTTTCAAGTAGGGGACATCTAGATGAGTACCAATGTCCTGAGGCACTTGAAGTGGGTTGGCAATTGGCTCAGAGGCCAATCCCAGAGAGTTGTAACCGATGGGTTGGCTTCATCCTGGAGGGCTGTCTCCAGTGGTGTCCCCCAGGGCCTGTGCTCTTTAACATCTTGATCAGTGAGTTGCATGAGGAAGTGGAAAGCACAGTGATTGAGTTTGTGAATGACACCAAGCTGTGGAGAAATGTGGGGGCACATCTGAAGACAGGGTAAGGATCCAGGATGACTTTGACAGACCTGGTCCTATGGGCTGAATGCAATCAATGAGGTTCAACAGGGACAAGTGCTGGGCCCTTCCTCTGGGTAGGAAAAACCTTCTCCACAGCTATACAATGGGTGGTGGTCCACTGGCTGTCACTGCATCTGAAAAGGACCTGGGGGGAATCAGTCGACCAGAAGATGAACATGAGTCAAAAGTGCAATGAAGTCCCCAGCAGGGCAAGTAGAACTCTGGCGTTCATCAGCCGATGTGTTGTGAACATATCCAGAGAGGTGCTCCTCCCCCTCCTATTCTGCATTGGTGAGGCCACAGCTGGAGTACTGTGTCCAGTTCTGGGCACCGTACTTTAGGAAGGATGTGGATAAGCTCGAAAAGGTACAGAGAAGGGCCACTCATATGATTAGGGTCCTAGAGGTTAGGCCCTATGAGGAGAGACTCTGGGAACAGGGTTTGTTCAGTCTGAGCAAGAGAAGACTGAGACGTGACTTGATAGCCACCTACAAGTATGTCAAGGGTGAACACCAAGAACTAGGGGAGCAACTCTTCAGAAAGGCACCTCCAGGCAGGATGAGGACCAAGCTAATTGAGGAAAAATTTAGGTTGGACATAAGGAAAAACTTCTAGGGCATCTAGAATCTGGAACACGCTCCCAGCAGAGGTGGTACAGTCACCATCCTGGGAGTTGTTCGAGAGGAGGCTGGACAAGAACCTCATTGAGCTTGTTTGAGCCCAATAACCTGCCAATGGCAGGGGGCCAGACTTGATGACCTTACAGATCCTTTTCGGTGCTTTGATTCTCTGATTCTATGAATTAAAACATTTAAGACCACCCATATATTTATTAATAAAGATTGCATTTATAATTTTATAACTGCTAATTATATAAAATGCCTCATTAATTTATAATGATCAATTTATAATAATAGCTGCTGTTAAATAGACTCTGATTAGGGATGCAAGTTAGAGAGCTCCTGATACAATTAATAACTAAAATCTCCTCACTAACTTCCTTCCTCTGTCAGCAGAGTGATAAGTAACACTGTAGCCTTATTGAAATAGCATTAGTGCTAATGATATCACAAAGTAGCATGTGTGTAGGTGTGATGGGAAGAACCAGTTGTGCTGACAGGTACACACATTTATAGTATCACTTATGAAAAAAAAGTGGTGTCCTGTTTACTCAGCAATCAGATTTTCAAATTAAACAGAAGGCTCTTGTGACTTCTTGGATCATTTGATAATCTATAAAACTTAAATATTTCTTGCAAAGCATTGAATTTGGCTTGGTATTTGGTTTGACAATAAATTTTTTGTTAACTGTATGAGAAAAAGAGGAGGACTCTGCTGGGATGTCTGGACTCGCAGGGTGTGAAGTGGTCATGAACTATGTCTTGCAGAGTTTTCAGGCTGAAGAGAATGTGGCACCATGGACACAAAAGGCCAATAACTAACAGCCAGGTACGTCAGTAAGTTTGGAGTTCGCTGCCTGACCACATGATGAAAGGGCTAAGATCTGCCACGTACCTTGTTTTTGTTTCTCTGCCCCACCCCCAGACCCGCTGCTGTAGGCAAATGGCTATAACCATCTTAAGCTTTTGAAAGTTTAGCAGGATTCTTACTGCCACCATTACTCTCCATGCTTGTCCAGTTTGACCGTTATTTTTGGATTATGCAGCTTGTGTAACACCTTTCAGCAGAGGAGATCAATTTTTCATCCTGCAAGACATCAAAGCTGAATGACCCAGCTGTGTTGGTTTTATGTTCATTGAGGGGAGGGGAGGCTTGAAGTTCTTCAGAGGAAAAGGAAAAAGTTCCTTGCTTACTGACACCTTTCAGAAGCAAATATTGGAAAACTTTAATTCTCTCTGCCATCTTTATAACCTTTTGTGTTGTTGAAAAACCTGCCACCTCTGTCTTCACAACCTACTTGAAAGAGAGAGGCCAATATGGTTTTAATACAAAGAATGAGAATGTGTACAGTTACTTGTCGCTCTTGTTCTGAAGTATGTGGGCCTGGGCCAACTTTGTTTAATAAGAACTTTAGCTGTGAAGTGCCTTCCTGCCTAGGTGCTACCCCATAACTGTGAGCTTTCTAAAACACAAAATAGTAAAAAACCTGAAAGGGATTAATTACAGGAGGAGAAAAGTGCTTGATCATTCTCTACATATGATCATTTTCTAGGGTGAGGAGTGGGGAGGGAAGCAGCAGAACTTGAAAGATGGGAAGGATGAACAGAGGAAGAAACCAAGTGGGGCTATTTCCATGCTTCAAGGCCTGTTGCAGCTAGGGAGCAGCATCATTACTCTAAAGCTTGGGTACAAGGAAGGCATAATTTCTGTTAACTTATATTACAGTCTTGTGATCCTTAAACGCTGGATAGTGTATGGTAGTGGCATGTACCACTTGAAGTGAGGCTTGGCATTGGTCTCTGATCCAGCTGAATAGTCATCTGAAATGTTTGGCATTGAAGTGCTCATATCCAATACTCTAATCCAACACTTAAGCAGTACTTCTTTGATGGTCAGAATTCCAGTAATGTCCCATATATGGTACTGTAAAATGGGGAGAGCCAGCCTTTTACCCAAAAGCTTTATAGAAGAACCTGGAGTTGAATGGGAATCTGGCAGAGGAGTGTTTGTGTTTCCAATTTTGAAGAATGTGTTTCTGCTTAATTGCTTGTAGTGAATGAATACACCACAAATTAATTGCCTCTTTAATGCTAAGAAGTTAGGTCCCATTGCTTTCACAATGGATTAGAACTGTTTCAATACAATCATTAGCTGATGTCTGAAAAGCATTTTCATGCTACCTGTGACTTGCTGTTATGCAAGAGCACAAAAGAGAATTGGTTGCTGTCAGGGTATAGGTGTGTGGCTTTTTTTTTTAATTTATGAACAATAGACAATGATTTAGGTTACAGGAAATGATTATCCATATTTAAAGTGATTCAACGAACAGCTTTGCTTCAGGGATTAATTATTGAAAGAGAAGTTGTCTTTTTGCTGGTTGCTCGTCAGGAGTTTTTGCCATTAGCTGGAAACACTTATTGGCACCAAAAATAATTACTGATCAGTGAAATGTTTCTGCCTATTGAAGTTGGTTGCAGCATCTGTAGTGCACCAACATGCTGTATGACAGCTTGGGGTCTAATGGAAAGATGACTTTTGTACTCTACTTGAAGCGGGGGATCTGAGGTAGGCAAAATGTAATTGCTCAGCTAGAATTCCTCCAGAAAGAGATTATTAGCCCATCTACACTTTCATTTCATTGGATCTTAAAAGCCTGTAAGTTGTCAGGACTTCTGTTTAAACTTTCCAGTAAAACAACATCCTCTGACATACTGGAATACTGGTGGAGTACTTGGGTAGGGGTGGTAGAAGATGGGAGGAGGAGGAAGAAGAAAGAACTGATATAGAGTCAACACACTTCTTGATTTGTTAACCCGAATCTAGGTAATCTTCAATACCACTACTGATCAAGCCCAAGCCCTGCCTTAACTGTAGAACTCCAAGGCTCCCAAAAAACATGAACAGTATCGTGCCTCCTACAGAACACTCATTGTTAGTAAAGAATAGAGAGATTCATCTTTAGCTCAAAAAGCAGACAGTATTTTCCTGTGGAACACCGAGCAGAGTCTTCCTTTGCTTGGGGGCAACTGAAACAGCTTCATAGTGTGAAAATTTCACTAAAGACCACATCTGGAATGCAAGTTTGCTGATATGCTCCAAGAGCTGGAACTAATTTAAGTGCTCAGATGTGGAGCTTTGAGAACCTGTGATAGCAAATTTGGTAAAATAAGGGGTGGAAAATTGCCAATACTCATGGTAGTGATATCTGAGCAGGAGGTAAAAGTGTTTTGAAAATTTCAACCCCCCTCCCAAACTGTGGCAGGAGTAGATAAAATGAAAACTGCTGGAAAACTTTTGAATAGTTTAGGGTATATATAGCTGATCACATTTGATTCAAGAGAACCAGCAAACCCTCTCATAAAAAAAACCAAACCAAAAAAACTTTGAAAATAGTAGAGGAAGGTAGTTGCTTTAGAATTTAGTTTTAAGATACTTCATTATTTTGACTATATTTTTTCCCCTCAAGTTTCTAACCTGGAATCACAGTAAGCATGATAGAGGTGGTGATATAGGACTCCTATAGAGAAGTTGAAGATGAGCACAGCTGCTGCTCTTGGTTTTCTTCTGAGGTGGAGAATCCAGTTTGTTCTAAGGTACAGAGTTCTTGGGTCACTTCTTTCTATGGAACAGGGTAGGGAAAAGCAGCAAGCTTAGCTCTGGGAGAAGGTGGACCATGTAGCTGATTCTTCAAAGGAAGACTGGATTTGTCAAAATAATAGTATTTTGTGGAAATGTGACTTCTTTTCTGTTATGGTAATTATGTAAAGTGTTAATCAGTCACCTGAAAATATCAGGCAGAGAGAGAGCGCGAGGGACAGAGGGGGTTGATCTCTTGGCATAAATTTTGAGAAGGTCATCTCTGCTTAATGAGTTACCTGTATAGTTATTGTCTCTTGAGAAAATCAGTAGAATACTGTAAAGTGAACTAAAAATAGATTTTGGGTATTCTCAGTATCATGGCAGCTGGTTGGAGAGTTTAGCAGATGAAGAAAGAGAAAATTAGTCATTATAGCAGTTTTTCTTTGGGATACAGATAATTAAGAGAAAGTTTGGGGGTCATAAAGGGAATATTTTCTCAGTATTGTGTAACTGTTTTGCTTAGCATTGCAGGGTGGTGGTCTTATCCATGTAGAACCTTTGAAGAATATGAATATTTTAGACTTATTATAGTATCACTAATTAGTCTGGGAATTTTTGAAGTGGCAGGTACCAGTATTGTGCAAATAAGCACAGGTAACTAAAATGTACAAGTTAACTGGGAGGTGTCCTGTATGAGATGTACTAAAGTAAGTTAGTAAATGAAAAAAAGGCATTTGGGAGACTAACTTTAAGAAAACATAAATTGCCAACAATTTCTTGTCAAAATGTAAATGAAAATTCTTTCTCTAATTTCTCTACATCTTAGTTTACTATCTATAAAACTATATCCCATGGAGGAGATCTTAAGGACAAACTAATTGATATTTGAGAAGCTTGGCTATTTTGCTGATAAGCACCGTAGAAAACTCCATACATCAGTAAATTCATATTTGGTGCAGGGATCAAATGGTGCTTAGTGAATAAGGTATAGTGCCACAAACTGAACGATCAGGATAAAAAGATATATTGAACATATCCCTCATTCTTTAAGCACTTCCTATGCTGTGCACTGAATGAAATGGATTTATTCAGAAAAAAAATACAGTTCATGATCATGTAACTGAGAACGGTCACACAAACATAATATGTACACAGAGAGTCAGAGTTAAAATTGTGCAGAAAATCTGAAATGGAACTTCCCGACTTTTAAGGGCTTGATCCTGCAATCTTAAATTCCTCCTTTTAATGTAGTTTTTTTGCATGTCTCTTAATCACTGTGGTACCTGGCCCAGCGATTTCAAATAGTTCCTTGTTGGTGGAATACAGGGTTGTGGAGCCTGAGAGACAAGTTGGGCTTCAAGTGCAGAAGTACCATGCATTACTATGTCTATAAAATGAAATACAATCAAAAGCTGGTGTGCCACTAAGTTTACATGACTATCCTATGACAGTGGCTCTCAACTGGGTAGAGCAAGATCTCCTCAGGAGTGCTATGATCCAGGTACTGCCATGGCAGCTGCAGCTAGGTAGAACTGCCCTGCGCAGGTCTGCAACATGTGCATGCACCCCCTCTATGTTAGAGTTGTCTGATGGCCATAAAGCCAGTCACCCTAATTTGACTCTTTCTGACTTTAGTAGAACTTGGACTTGGCATGGCAGCCTGTTTCATCTAGGTTGTTGGGTTTTTTTATTATTCTTAAATGTTAGGTATACTGCTGTTGAGGTATAGTTGCTTAGGCAGTTACCACACAAAGCTACTAGCTCTCCAGATCTGTGTCTCCATCTAGTATTAAAGGTGGGGGGAAATTCTGTAATATCAAGATGAATTAAAACAGGCATGAACAAGTGACACTTCTATATTTCTCATGTGAAATGTGTTCCGTTAGGAGAAGCCTAAGCCTTCTGTTTCTAAACAGGTAAGATGCAGGGAACTCGCATTCTTTCCACCCCCACCTATCCAAAGGTGTAGTTTGACGTTGCTGCTCTAACTGATAGATTTACATCTCCCCACCAGCCTGTGTTAATACTGAGCTCCTGTGTATCTGTAAACGGGTCTTCTGCTTTTCTACAGTGTCATTGTGATGTCCCAATCTCTGCTTATGGAGGCCAAGATCAGGTCATTTGCACAGATGTCCTTTATGCAGAGTCTGCTATGCGCTGCCTTTCAGAGCAGCAGCACCTGACATCCTTGCCCTCTGCCCACGGTGGAGCACTTGAAGTCAGTTCTCCCCACCACCAGGGCTAAGTACAGAGATTCAAAAAGCTTGAAGCTGAATCATAGATTCCATAGACATTTGGGCTGGAAGGGACCTCGGAGGATCATTGAGTCCACCAGGGGCAGGAAGTCAGCAGGGATCATACGATCCCAGCAAGATAAGCATCCAAATATGTCTTGAAGGCGTTCAAAGTGGGTGCTTGAACCGCCTCCAGTGGCAGTCTATTCCGAACCTTGGGGGTTTGGACAGTGAAGAAGTTCTTTCTTATGTCTAGCCTGAATTGGTCACGGTGGAGTTTGTGACTGTTTGATCTTGCCATCCCTTGAGGCGCTCTGGTGAACAGACATTCCCCCAGATCCTGATGTGCACCCCGATAAACTTATAGGTGACCACCAGATCACCCCTGAACCTGTGATTTTCCAGGCTGAAGTGTCCCATGGCTCTCAGCCTCTCATCATAAGGTCTGTTTTCCTGACCTCTGATCATGTGCGTGGCCCTCCTCTGTACCCTCTCAAGCTTCTCCACATCCTTTTTGAATTGTGGGGCCCAAAACTGGACGCAGTACTCCAGCTGCAGCCTCACCAAGGCCAAGTACAATGGGAGAATGACGGCCCGGGATTTGCTTGCGCAACCCGCCGTAGCCCGGCGGAGCCTATAAGCATGCTGCGGGTTTTTCCTCCCATGGTGGAGAACCTTTCATTTTTCAGTGTTGAACACCATCAAATTCTCGTCTGCCCATTTTCTGAGCCTGTCAAGATCTGCCTGGATCACCCTCCTGTCCTCAGGTGTGGATGCTTTACCCCAGAGTTTGGTGTCATCGGCAAACTTGGCCAGCCTGCTTGTAACACCAATGTCCACATCATTGATGAAGATGTTAAATAGTATAGGCCCTAGGACAGAGCCTCGAGGGACCCCACTGGTGATCACGCACCAAGATGATTGGCTCCCGTCAACCACCACCCTCTGGGTCCTGCCGCGGAGCCAGTTCCCCAGCCAGCGGATCATGGTGAGGTCAAAGCTGCAGTTAGCCAGTTTTGCCAAGAGGTGATCATGGGATACCAGATCGAAGGCTTTTTTGAAGTCAAGATATACAACATCAATCTCTTCCCCCTTGTCCAGGTGATAGGTCACCTGGTCGTAAAGGGAAATGAGATTGGTGAAGCAAGACCTACCCGCAACAAACCCATGCTGGGTATCCCTCAGGATACTGCTGTCAGCTAGTCTGTTAAGGATGGCCTTGTTGATAATCTTTTCCAAGACCTTCCCCAGGATAGAGGTCAGGCTGATGGGCCTGTAGTTTGCTGGATCTACTTTCCTCCCTTTCTTGAAGATAGGCACAAAATTGGCCCTCTTCCAGTCTTCGGGCACTTCACCAGAGTGCCAAGAGCTCTCAAAGATCTGTGCCAGGGGCTGAGCTATGATGCTTGCCAGCAACTTGAGTACCCTTGTGTGTAACCCATTAGGGCCTGCTGACTTGAAGGTATCCAGCCTGTCAGGGTGTTCCTTCAAGAGGTCAGCTTCAGTGGAAGGCAAGGAATCTCCCTCACCTGGGCTTTCCTGACCCACAGTGGGCAGGGGCATCCTGTGGGACTGGTGAAAAATTGACGCAAAGTACCCATTTAGCAAGTTCACTTTTTCCTGTGCATTGGAAATTGATTCAGTCTTTGCAGGTTAGCCTAAACTGCACAGATTAAATTGAAACAGAAATGAACAGACATTTTACCTTTGATGTAGGAAATGCAGCCACATGCCTGCACTGGATCAGGCTAGAAGCCAGGGAGTGCTAAAGCATGGTTCTCTGGCTGTGTTCACTTCTTCTTCCTGCTGCCCCCAAGGTCTATGGGATTTGCAGTTCAGAATCACAGTAGCAGGACTCTGCAGGGTTGTTCATCACTTCCTCTTCCTGTTTCCAGGTGTCTCTGGGATTTGTAGTCTACAGTCGCAGCCAGCAGTAAATTTAAGCCAGCGAAGAGGTGTTTAGCCCCCCTCCCTGGTCCCAGACCCCAGCCAAGGTTTGCCTGGGGTAGGGGCAGTCCTCTCCTCCCCTGTAGACTGGGCTGCACCCACAGCTGGGCTTGCCCCCTTCCCACCCCCTTGGCAGCCAGCCCTCCCTGCTCCAGCTAGGGATCAGAGGGGTGGGGTCAGCTCTTCTCTCTGGAGCAGACAACACAGCCCAGCCCACCCCAGGGCTGGAAAGCATGTTGGGCTGCTGGGGGACTCTGATTTAACTTAAACCAGGAAGGGGTCTGGGACAGAAGTTTCATAAACTGGTTTGACCCAAATCAGTTAAGTCTGATACTGTATTCAACCAGGTTTCTCTTAAACTAGCTTCAGCCATTATGAAACTGGTTTATGTGCACTGAGCTTCTGTTTTGTTACAAGTTTCAACCAGTTTGTGATCACTTAAACTGGTTTATTGTATAACTTCTGTCCCTAGCCCAGGAGACTATTAAGCAATTGCCTAATAGCATGTGGTAATAAATCAAGACACAAGCAGCATCACAAAAAATAGGTATCTTTCTATCCAGGAGTTCTTTGTGTTCCATCAGAAAAAAAGAAAATGAAGAAGTGCATAGTAAAAGTGCAGTATATTTTTATTCTCCCATTAGCTGCATGTACTTCAAAATACTTATTCCTTACCTAATACTATGTTTCAAAGCTCTCTCCAGCAGTTATTTATAAACTGCCCTCAAAACTGCAGGGCAGGTGGATAAGAAATATTTATATCTTATAAATGAGGAAACTGGGGCATATACTGTATTTACTTTAATCCAAGATGAAGTTGTTTCCCCATCTTGGGGGGAGCCCCTAATTTTGGATTTGAGTACAAGGCTGAGGTTGGGGCAGGCAGCTGTTGTGGCTCTGACTCTGCACCCAGCCCTGGTCAGGGCCAGTCAGAGCTGCAGCAGCCTCCTTCCCCCTTGCCTTCTCTGGGTCCGGCTCCAGCTTTGGGTCCATTCTCTGCCAGGGCATGGAGCCATAAAAGCTCTGGTCCCTGCCTGGCCATGCAGCAGCAGCAGCAATGGCTGCAGCTCTGGCTGTAGGATGCTGCTGTGTGGCTGGACGGGCTGGAGCTTCCATGTGCTTCGTCCCCTGGGAGAGAATGGACCCAGGGATGCACCTGACAGTAAGTGGTGGGAAGAGAGCCAGAGGCAGTGTGGAGCAGAGGCTGCAGCAGGAAAGCAGGAGGGCAGTGGCTGTGGGGAGCAGCCAGGTAGCAGAAGTTGCAAGAAGAGGCAGAGGCTGCGGGAGGCCATATGCGGGGAGTGGGGGGAGAGCAGGCAACAGGGCCGCAGGTACCATGGGGGATTAAAAGTGCAGGGGGGACAAGTGGGGATGGCAGAGGGCAAGGTGACCATCTGCCTTACTACTGCTGCTTTCCCTGTTTCAGTGGTTGGGGAGGGGCATTTGTTTAAGACAACCCTCTGATAATTAGCTTCTATACATAGAAACCTGTAACAAATTTATACATTTGCCCCATATAGATCTGAATTATTGGAGACTCATCTTAAATTTGAAGTTATTTTGGATTTGAGAAAATATGGTAGATAACATGACTAGCCCCAGCTACATAGGGAGTTAGTGCTAGAGCTGGGATTAGAATATGAGGCTAGTAGCCAACATTCAGTGAACAGGACTCCTCTTGGAGGCAGATCTTTTTAATTATATCATGTGGGACAGTTGGCTCACAATGGACTTCTAAATATATCTAGGGTTTTTCCTGTTTCAATATTTGGCCTAGAATAACAACGTTTTCAAAAGAAAAGTGTTATAGTATTTAAAGTACAAAATAGGAACTGGCTTTACCAGATGAGTCCAAAATGCAAGCTTCTGAGAGATGTCTCATTTAAAAGATATATAGGTCTTTTTCTTTTTAAGATGGAATAATTGCCTTCTGCTTTAAACTTCTCTCTTCATAATACTATTTTCAGCTCTTAGCAAGGACTGGTATCTTGCTGGAGGCCTTGCTTTTTTCTTCAGGGGAAAAAGGGAGCCCCACACACATCTCCAGCAGTGAGATTTTTGACTACCTTAGGAGAGTTACTGATGGGCTCCAGCAAAAGTTCGGCCCAATTTTCCTAGGCTAGATGAATGGTAGTGTATGATCCCAAGTTTTGGTGGTAGGCATAGGGAAGAAGAGGTGTTTTTAATAGAGAATTCCTATGGCTATTTGGGGAGCACAACAATCTGATCAGTTTTCTACATGTATCTTCTTGAAAACAATGCTGAATATTACTGGATGTTTGTTTTTTGAATATCTCTTCAGTTTGACTTTTAAAATATTTAAATCTTGTGAAGGCCTAACTTAATCCCACTGGCAGTCATTTAATAGAGAAAACTTATTTCACAGAGGAAACTTTAAAAAAAAATGTTTTAGAGTGCAGGAGAGAAATCAGGAAATGCTCAGTCCTAAGAGCTCCCTGTCTAGGTCCTAGAAGTCACAATAAGAGTTATAAAGACAGTAAAAGGTAGGATTGCTGAAGTAGCAATGTTAACAGATGGTCTTTATAAATGTAATTATCATTACTATTGTGAATTCATAAATCTCGTAAATAATACCTTGTCACTTACAGAAAAACTTGAGAAGACTCTGCTGTGATTTCATGTACTTACCTCTCACAAACAATCAACATTCATTAAAATCAAGAAATATCTTAATAAGAATACATACCTTCAAAATATTTTTCCTATATTTTCATTAGCCCAGTTTCAGTGGATTTTTCCCTTGATTCAGGAGGAAGCTTGCTTGTCCGTTGCTAGGTAATAGCTAATTTTGATAGTATCTGCCAGCAAGCTGTTGGCAGAAACTGTAAATTCTTTTGTCTTGTTTACTAAATGCATGTGTTAACTGTACATCTGTATATAAATGCTCCTGTATTGCTCAAAAATCATAATGTGGGTGATAAATTCTTTAATACAACTGTGTTTGTCTTACTAGACTTATAACATTAACTCCTTTTTGTGCTGTCTAGTTACTTTCCAGTAGAGGAGTGTAATAAAATGAAGGCAGTAAGATAATAGAGGAATTTGCGTTCCCTCTGCTTTTATGATGGGAGGAGAGCAAGAGATTGCTTGTATGAAAACAGTTGTTACTTAGCACTATCTGCAGGGACCTGACTTTGTGGTTTGGGATGGACACAGCTTAATGGGTTGAAGGGATTCTGAGTAAGGTATTGACTACTCATCTGAGCAAGGTATTGACTACTCGTAGCAGAGGGATCACCTTGCTGTCTACCACAGGAAAGATAATTGCGAGAACCCTTCTGAACCATCTCCTTACGTCTCTACATGGCTGCCTTTCACTTCAGGAAAGCCTTTGACTCTTTCAGCTGAGAAGCAATGTGGAGGATCCTTATGAAGTACAGTTACCCACTGAAATTCATCATCATTCTTCACCTTTCCAGTAATGGATCTATCATAGATCTCTTTGAGGTTAAGATGGGAGTTAAACAAGGATACATCATCTCTCCAACACTCTTCTCGATATTCCTTACAGACCTTTTGTTAAAAAATGAAACTGAAGTTTTCTAGCAGCAATAAATACAAATTGAAGCTGTTTTTCCCCCTCTACTGTGATATGTATTGGAGCCATATAATCTTTCCTGCATTCCTGTTAATTGTTTCCAGGCAGCCACACAAACTTAAAGCAAGACCTGCTCAACTCCTCCCTGTCCCTGTAATTATTTGTTGAGGGGGTAAAAATGTTTCACCTTGTCAGAGAAAATTGTCATGTCAGAAAAGCCACTCCTTAACTCAGGGGTGGGCAAAATGCAGCCAGATGCAGCCTGCCAGGCCATTCTATCTGGCCCATGGGGCCCCTAAAAAATTTAGAAAATTAATATTTATCTGCCCCTGGCTGCCTGTCATGCAGCCCTCGATGGCTTGCCAAAACTCAGTAAGTGGCCCTCTGCCCAAAATAATTGCCCACCCCTGCCTTAACTCCTACCTCTCCACTGGCTACAAAAACATGTATTTGCTAACTTCCTTTTGAAAGTTTTTTTTTTTCATAGTTTCATAGTAGCTAGGGTCAGGAGGGACCTGAACAGATCATCTAGCCTGATCCCCTGCCACAGGCAGGAATGAATGCTGGGTTCACAAGACCCCAGACAGGTGATCATCCAACCTCCTCTTGAATTTGCCCAAGGTAGGGGCGAAGACCACTTCCCTGGGAAGTTGGTTCCAGATTTTGGCCACCCTAACTGTAAAATATTGCCTTCTGATCTCTAACCTAAATCTCTGATCTCTAAACTAACCTATCAGCTTATGACCGTTGTTCCTTGTCACCCCAGGTGGTGTTGGGGAGAAAAGGGCTTTGCCTATTTGCTGTTGATCCCCCCTGATGAGCTTGTAGGGCCCCTCCCTCAGCCTCCAGGTCCCTTGGATAAGCCACTTCTTCAAAGAAGCTGGAAAATGTAAAATGAGCCTATCCACTTTCTCCTCCTGCCCTGAACAAGTAGACTCGGGCTGTGCTCCTTCAGGCAAAAGGAACTGAGAGAACTTTGAATTCCTACGGTATATAAAAAATCTTCACTCAAAGATCAAGGAAGGTAAGCAAAGAGAGTAGTTTCATAGTTTCATAGTTTTTAGGGTCGGAAGGGACCTAATAGATCTTCTAGCCCGCCCCCCCGCCAGGGCGGGAGAACAACCCAAAAAAACCAAACAAACAAACCCTAAAAACAAAAACGGGACTCAAATGAGTCCAGCCAGGTAAGTATCCAGCCTCTTCTTAAAGATCCCCAGGTAGGGGCTAGCACCACCTCCCTTGGAAGTTGGTTCCAGCTCCTAGCTGCCCTAACTGTGAAGTAGTTTTTTCGGATGTCCAATCTGTACCTCCTCTCCATCAACTTGTGCCCATTACTCCTTGTTATGCCAGCGGGGGCTAGGGGAAACAGCGTCTCCCCCAAACCCTTCTGGTTCCCCCTAGTGAGTTTATAGACGGTCACCAGGTCCCCCCTCAGCCTTCTCTTGTGGAGGCTGAATAGGTTCAAGTCCCGCAGTCTCTCACTGTAGGGTCTGCCCTGTTGTCCCCGGATCATGCGGGTGGCCCTCCTCTGGACCCTCTCCATGTTGTCCACATCCCTCCTGAAATGGGGCGCACAGAACTGGACACAATACTCCAGCTGCGGCCTGACCAGCATCGCATAGAGGGGGAGGAACACCTCCCTGGCTCTACTCGAGATGCACCTGTGGATGCACGACAAGGTCCGGTTAGCCCTGCCAACCATGACCTCGCATTGTCGGCCCATGTTCATCTTGGAGTCAATAATGACACCAAGATCCCTTTCCGCCTCCGTGCTCTCAAGTAGGGAGCTCCCCATCGTATAAGTGTGCTGCTGGTTCCTACTACCCAAGTGCAGCACCCTGCACTTGTCCGTATTGAAACACATCCTGTTCCTGTTTGCCCACCCCTGTAACCTATCCAGATCCTTCTGCAATCTCTCTCTCCCTGCTAGCGTGCTCACCTCCCCCCAAATTTTGGTGTCATCAGCGAATTTAAACAGGTTGCTTTCCACCCCAACATCAAGATCGCTGATGAAGAAATTGAACAGCGCAGGCCCCAGGACCGAGCCCTGGGGGACTCCACTACCCACCTCCCCCCAAGTCGAGTATGATCCATCCACCACCACCCTCTGAGTGCGACCCTTCAGCCAATCTGCAATCCATCTGACTGTGTAGGCATCTATGCCACAGTCGCCTAGTTTATTAATTAGGATGGGGTGAGAGACGGTGTCAAAGGCCTTGCTGAAGTCCAGAAAGACTACATCCACCGCGACACCTGCGTCCATGGCCTTTGTGACCTGATCATAAAAGGCAATCAGGTTGGTCTGACATGATCTCCCCCTAATAAATCCATGCTGATTGCCCCTGAGCATCATCTCGGATGCCGGCCCATCACAAATGTGCTCCTTGATGATCTTCTCAAAGAGTTTCCCCAGGATTGAGGTAAGACTGACGGGCCTATAATTGCCCGGGTCCTCCCTTTTCCCTTTTTTGAAGATGGGGACCACATTAGCTACCTTCCAATCGTCTGGCACCTGGCCCAAGCACCACGATCGCTCGTAGAGCCGTGCCAGGGGCCCTGCAATAACCCCAGCCAGCTCCCTCAGCACCCTGGGGTGGAGAGCATCCGGACCCGCTGACTTGAACGCGTCCAGCCCCTCCAGAAGCTCTCTAACCCGGTCCTCCCCAACCTGAGGTCTGAAGGCGATCCCCTCGCGTCCGGCTTCTATCACAGCAGGGAAGTCCCGGTCCCTGCACAAGAAAACGGAGGTGAAGAATTGGTTAAAGAGGTCCGCTTTATCCTCTGACGCAACCACCAGATTGCCCCGCATATCCTGCAGGGGCCCCACATTACCCGGCGCCTTCTTCATCCTCCCAATATATTTGAAAAAGGACTTTTTGTTATCCTTAATCCTGGACGCTAATCCGAGCTCTATCTCCGCCTTGGCCTTCCTAACAGCCCGCCTGCAGGCCCGAGCAGAGGAGGTATACTCCTCTTTGGAGATTACACCCCCCTTCCACCGGGCGTACGCCGCCTTTTTGGCAAGCAGGCATTCCCGGACACCCTTGGTGAGCCAGGGGGGCTTTTGGACACTCCTGCCCCCCTTGCTTCTTGTCGGGATGGACACCCCTTGGGCCCTGAGTATCGTTTCCTTAAGGAACGACCACTCCTCTTGGACGCTGAGTTCCTCTGCCCTCAAGGACCCCAGTTCCTACAGTTCCCCAGTACTACTCACTCTTTCACATACAAAGGTTTTCCACATCCTCACAAAAGTCTCCTTATGTGCGGGTCATGGCCAGTTACCACCCTGTCCTAAAAATGCTTCAGAAGATGTTAGAAGCTATTATCTCAACTTTCATTTGCACTGCAATCATAATTCAGATGAACTGCTCTCTGGCATTTGGCTTCCTTGAGAATTGACTGTACCTGTTAAGATCATTACCCGCTCTTGACTTCAGACCCAGTCTGGTGGTTTTCAAGTTTTAAGCTAGCACCTTTCCATTGTTGCTTTAGCAACTTTAAGGTGAATTTCTAGTTTTTGAAACTGTTCTCTCCAGCTGGTCTTTCAACCTGTAGGAATTGTCTGTCAGTGCTTGATGAAATAATTTCTCATTCAGAGATCTGATCTGTCATCTCTGAAAATATTCTTGTCTTCGATGTTAGGAGGTTTCAGTTAAATTTATTGGTCAGAATTTCTGAACCTGAAATATGTTGATATACTTTAAGATATCCTTTTGATTATGCCTTTGTTCTACTCACTTCGCAAGTTTGGCCTGTGTTCTGGAGGGATTTCAGTTATTTTATTGTCTTGATGCATCAGATTTGTTAGCCCTGGGGAAAAGGGAGTTAGTTACAAGGAAGGTAGTACTGCACTTTTCCCTCTGGGCAGGATGCAAATAAACATGGATCCTGGTTTTCTCTGATTTTAAAAAAATCTCCAATTTTCAGATTAAAAAAATTAACCCCAAATCCACACTTTCCCGTGATTAAAATGAAACATCACTAATCTCTCTATATAGATATATAGTGGTGTTTCATTTTAATCATGGAAAACTGTAGATTTGTGGTTACTTTTTTTATCCAGAAATTGGGTATTTTTCTTAAATCAGAGAAAACCAGAATTGCTGTTAATAAGCGTGTCTATTAGCATTTATTTATGGCAACTCATTTCATGGCCATAAGTCAAGTTAAAAGTTTTCGCAACTCTTTCATGTTGCACCTTCCTACAGAAGCCACATGTTGAACTAGCTATAGGGGTGATTTGTTTAGCAACTCAGTTTTGCACAGTCTGTACCTTGCAATAACAAACAACCTTGCAGCGGCAGCAGCATGTGTCTTTCTGCTCAAGACTCAGCTGTAATGCTTCTCTCTTCACAGGCCTTCCCTGCCACTGCAACCTGTTCACCATTCAACAGCACATTTTCTCTCTGATCGTATCTGTTTTTCATGTTGAGTGCTTGCAAAACAATGTGTTGGCTTTCAACTGAACCTCTCAATCTTTACCAGCATACCCTTAGGTTTTATGTCAGTCTTTTCCCCAGAGCCTCATTTAGACTGGTAACCACTTTGTCACCTACCTTTGTTTTTAAAGATACAAACCATTATATCATTTTTGGGCTGGTTCTTGGAGTCTGGGATCCTTACCCTTGGGATGTGATTGGTTAAACATCTGCTTCAGGAAACTTTAAAGTGAATTTTGTTTCCTCTCCTCCAGTTCACTCAAGATGTACTATAATTATTTGCCTCATATTGCTTTCCATTTCCATTTTCATCATCCTTAAGTCTTATATTTACACACAAAATTGGATGACTTTTTAACTCTACAAATTGGGCCTGTTTGAAAAGGAGGTCTTATTAGAGTTTTATTTAATGGTGGAATACTGAAACAAAGAAGGAAGTTCATATTTTGACCTCTTTTTATTTTTAAAAAGGTACGTGGCTTTAAGAAATGCAGATGCCTTGCTCTAACGTAAGTTGCAGAAGACAAAAGAATTATTTCCTTGCCAAAATGTTTAGCTTATGCACATTTAAAGATCTTGTAAAGATGTGCCATACATCTTGGTAGACATAATTAAACATGATAGTCACAGGCATCATTGATTCTGTAGGCCAAAATCATGCTGCACACCAGGACCTCATGGTAAGTTGTTTGGTGGGTTGCCAGGAACCGAGCAACTTGGCTGGCCAGCCAGGTGCCTGTCTGCCTATTTTTCCAACAAAAAAATGTGTTCAAATGGATATGTACTCAGAAACATTTAGATTTTAAAAAAATCAACATTTTTCTACGGAAAAATATTCCATCATAAAAATTGCAGACAGCACCCATGTATACATCCTAGTACTCTCCTTTCCATGGGCCCTGTCTTCTATACCAAAGTCCTTCATTATTTCCCTGTGCCAGCAACTCTATGCATTCCCCTTTTCCTTTTTTAATCTCCAGTAATTGTCATCAGAGAACAAAAACAAATATCCTATCGCTGATCTATCATGGAAGTAAGGCTTTTCTCTTCTATAATCTTCTTGTTGGCATATTTACCTACATATGCAAGAAATGGGACTGGCGCTTAACATTCAGAAGACTGAGGTCCCCAAAAATGAACTCTTAGGATGTTTTTACACATTTGGTGGGGGACGGTGGCGGTGCTCTTTTAATTAAAGTGTCCACACCATCTTGTATATCAGTGTCCCTACGCTTGAAAATGGTGTTGGGGACGCTTTAACTAGAGCTCGTCAAATGAGCTTTAGTTAGTGCCCCTGCCACCATTTTGAAGTGCGGGGTTGCTGATACATGAGACATGGAGACTTCTGGAGGCACTCTAATTAGCACACTCCATCAGACTCAATTAATAGTGTCTGCTCTGACACACTGTAATTACATCTACAAGCCGCACATGTGCCTCCCTGTGTATCCCTTAGTTAGCAGTCCCTGTCCCCAGTAATTCAGATTCATAATGAGACTCTAGAGAATGTTGAGTATTTCCTATACCAGGGGTAGGCGATGTTTTTTAGCTGGAGTGAAAAAAACCCCACAATGTCTACCTTGGAAGGTGCTGGAGTGCTGACTTTCCAGAGTCCAGAGCAGCTGTTTGCAGCCTCCTGGCTGCAGCTGGCCCATGGAGCCCAGTTTGCTTGCAGCAGGTCTTGCAGCCTCCCAGCTGCCTGCTGGGAGCAGCCTGGGCTCCGTGGCTGGCAACAGCTGCTTAGAGCTTGCACTGGCGGTGGCGAGCCGAGCAAAATGGCCTTGTGTGCCACGCTCGGCATGCGTGCTGGGGGTTGCTGACCCCTGTCCTATACTTTGGAAGCCATCTCTTGCAGAAGGCTGACATTTGATGAAAATGCGCGGGCCGGAAGCGATCCGGGCTCTTTTTCGCGCTGCGCGAGCTGTGGCCAGCAGCCTGGGCACGCTGGGTCGGAGAGAACAGGCGACACGCTGGAATTAGGCACGGACGCGTAATGGTTGATTTAAGATTATTTACTTACACCGAAGATGGTCGCGGTGCAGGCAGGAAAACTTGCTTGAGTTGCAGTTACAGATAGAAAAGAAGAGAGGCGGACTAGAGTTCCTTCCCGTGAACATTCTTCTAGCCCATCTGGTTGGAGGCTCTAAACCGCGAAGCCGTCGTGCCAACCGAAGAAAGTACTCGAACCGAAAGAGCTCTGAATAGACTCACACGAAGTTTGCTAGGCTCCGTGGAACTTGTGCGCGCAGGGAGAGGGATACGTCAGGGTTTGCGCTCAGTGACGGGGAGAGGCTAGAGGCTGATCTTGCCTGTTGCCTTCTTGAAATGCACTGGGTCCGATAGGCTCCGCAGCGCTTAGAGATCTTCACACAGCGTGAAGTCTCCTCCTCCTGGTGTTCGTGGAGTCCTCCAACTTGGGCGGAACCCACTCAAGTTTTTTATACAGCTAACAAGCCAATCGCTAGCCGCCACGTGTGAATAATTTCACGCAAGCCAATAATGGGGCTCGAAGTTGAATACGAATGGCGGGAACTCTTTGCAATGTGCATTTCTGTGCTGTAACAAAGAAATGCACCCTGCAAAGAAAGCTACTGGTGGCAGGAATCTTTTTGCACCAGGGTTTTCCTCTGCAGCAGAAAACTCCACCGTGCAAAGAAGCTGCAATTTTAGCGGGAACATAATTCAGTGGTGCCAAAGCACACACAAAACAAAATCACACCTTTGAGTTGTGACAGAAGAAATCCACCATCGCCTCAAGTGTGCAAGTGTAGCCTTCAGACACCTGAGAAAATGGGTGTTTGAAAATTATGACATCAAATCTGATGGTTTATGAAGCATCCCCACCTTACTGTATGAAGCTGAGACGCGAACAACATATAGGAGACACTTCTGGATGTTGGTAAAGTACCATCACCACTGCCTGCCGGAAGATCCTTGCAATCCAGTGGGAAGATGGATGCACCAACATTAGTGTCCTCTCACAAGCTAACATCACAAGCATCGAGGTGATGATCACCCAGCATCAACTTTGCTGGACTGGCCACATCCAAATGTCTGCCTCCCACAGCAAGTTTTGTTCTCTCAGCTCTGTCAAGGTGTACGCTCAACAAGGGGCAGAGTATGTCCCTTCAAGGACATTCTCAAAGCCAACTTGAAAAAATGCAACTTCGACATCACTCCTGGAAGACTATCGCCCAGGACTGGCCCAAATGGAGGAAGAGTCTGCTGAAAGGATCTCAGTACTTTGTAACTGTGCGGGCCGGCTCCCGATCCCATCCTCGCCATGTGCGAGCCGGGCCCGTCTTTGCACACGCGGACTGTGGCCAGCAGCCCGGGCACGTGGGGTCAGAGGAGACCGCGGGGCAGTAAGGTACGCGCAAGCTAGAATCAGTTACGGAGGCGTAATGGTTGATTGAAAAGATTATTTACTTACACCCAAGGTGGTTGCGGTGTAGGCTGGACAGCTTTCCAGGCAATCTCCGTGGGTTCTGTTCAGTTCCCAGGTCCCCCGGAGCTGTTAAGACTCCGTGGGTTCGAAAATTGGGTATATAGGATAGGGATACGTCTAGGATTGCTCTCGGTGACGGGGAGAGGCTAGAAGCTAAACGGACCTCTGTTGCCTGCTTAAGAAAGGTGTGTTGGGTCCGCAAGAGTCCACATTGCTTGGAGATCTTCACACAGCGCGAAGTCTCCTCCTCCTGGCAAGTTCTGTATCTCTCCAGGTTTCCCCTCTCTCCGACTTGGGCGGAAACTACCCAAGCCTTTTGTACGGCTAGCAAGCCAATAGCTAGCCGCCACGTATGCCTACATTTAGAACCGGCCAATAATGTGGCACGAATCTAAATACAAATGGCGGGAACTCCTTTGCACCGTGCATCACTATGATGCAAAAGAAATGCACCATGCAAAGGCGGCTACAAACGGCAGGAAATACTCTTTTGCACGCGGGTTCTCCTATTGCAGCAGAAAACTCTACCGTGCAAAAAAGCTGCAATTTAGCGGGAACATAATTTAGTGGTGCCGAAGCACACAAAAACAAAAAACCACAACTTTGGGTTGTGACAGTAACCTCACGGCAACAACAGGAAACAGAAGAGTGGGAGCAGCAGAACCAGTGTCGTGAACCAAATTAAAAATCCGGAGCTACCTACCCACTCTGCACAGAAACACATGCCCAAGTTGCAGCAGGGTCTGTTGATCCCAGATTGGCCTCATTAGGCATCTTCGGACCCACAAATAAGGCAGTTATCCTCAACTGTGAGGGATTGCCAAAGATTCCCTGAAATTTGAGTCAATTTCACGTGGTCTCAAGAAGTATTGCATTACAGACAAGTGCCATACAGTTGAGTATTAAGCTTCACTTTGCACGTGGCTATTATTAGCATTTGATAAATTATTACGTGGATGAGTATTTTCTTTGCTATGTGGTGATCTACTGATAATGAGGTCTTTACATTAGTAAGAATGAGTGACTAAATTCAAAGGGTTTAATCCTACTCCTAAAATGCATGCATCTCCACACTCGTGCAGTAGCAGTTAGTAAAAGCTGCTACTGTCTTCACTTTAGCACTCATTGTCTTTGCTGTTTGCACTGTGGTGGGTACCCATGTAGAAGAAGGATCGAACCTTCAATTTACCTTGCCTAAAATGTAGGTAATAGAATAATTGTCCTGCAATAAAATGACTTTGTGCTCCGTATAGGTGTTCCCCAGGCCATTGTTGCACAGGGGCACGCCTGCACCTGGCATGTCTGGATTCAAACACTATTTGAATGTGTGTCAAAATGGTGCTTTTATTCATTAGCACAAGAGTCACAAGCAGTGTGCTGTGTTTTTGGTTTTTTTGTTTTTGGTGTCAGAACTTTGCTAGTGGTGTAAATGTAATAGGGTCTGAATTTTGTGCAGTGGTCCTCAGTCCAGAAACAAATTGTGTGCATTGTTTTCTTTACATCTTGCATCCCCAAAATGAAGGAGGAGCAACTGCTATGTGTAGTAGCTGCTATCTATTAATTTTCCTAAAAACTATCTGGGAGGGGTGGAGGGGCTGTTTGTGTAGAGGAGAAGTCTTTGCATACTACTAAGTTAATATAGTTCTGCTCATTCCAAGAAAAGTTTGCATGCAAATAAAAAAAAAAATACATAGTTCTCTTTTGGGTGGGGTAGTTGGCTTTGGAGTTCTTACTTGCAGCCCATGTAACAATTTTTATAGGAGTGGTTCTCTAACACGTTTCTTTGGTTTTTTCCTTTCTTCTAGAATACTGCAACAAATGAGAGATAGAGAGAGTGATAGATATTTCCCCTAAAGGTTGTGCTTTAAAGTGTTCTCCCTAAGACCTATCACATAACTGAGAGATACTTTATTATAAAATTTTATATTTATTTAGTTTTTCATTGTCAAGGTTCCCCATGTACCTACAATTGCTACACCTACCTTTAGCAGCACTACAAACGGGTGTCCTGTAGGTGTTTTAAGCAGCCAAAACCATATCACAAAACAGTGGAGAGAGAAGGGGATTTTTTGACAAAAGAATATTTTGTGCTGTAAAAAAAGCGCAGTGACAGGGTTTTTTTTTTAAACATTCACCCTACATCTGTTTGTTTTTATAGTTTATTTCAGAATGTCTCCTCCACAACAATCTGCTTATGTCTTTTTTCTGTCTTTGAAAGGCTGAATTGGCCTACCTGCAAATTGCTCTTTCCTGAAGTTCAGGACATGGTTTATTATGCTAACTAATATAGTCTCACTGGTTTCTTGTGCTTTCCCTTTTGTCTATATTTACCTGTTGTCTTAAACTTGGATTTTAATGCATTAGAAGCAGATTTCTTTATTTTTGCTTTCAGTGGACATAGTACCTAACACAATAGTGTCTTGATTCACAAGTGGTGTTCCTAAGGATCACCTCAAAACAAATAATACAGGTTTCCCTCGCTTCAGGCGTGTTCTGTATGTGCAAATTTGCTCTTATGCAATGACCCTTTTTATACCAAAAATTCATTATATGCGAGGTTAATTCACTCTTATGCTATTGGTGTGATGGAAGCCCGCAGTCAGCTACTTTGTGTGGTGCATTGTGGGAGTGATGTGCACCAAAATAGTCTCCTGCGTGGATCTGTGCTTCTTACTTGTTGTCTGCAACATGTTTCCGTAGTTGCCATCCCCATCATAAGTCCCCTTTGCTTGTGTGTACTGTCTGCCGTTGGTGGGTACCAAAATTGTCTTGTAAAAGCAGTAGAAGTGGGTCTGGGGGTCGGTACGGTCGAGGTCTTGGAACATATCCCTATTTGTTACATTGTAAAGTGGGTTCTCTTTATGCGAATTCGAGTTATGCACTGTTTTCTAGGAACACATAAAGAAAGGGAAACCTGTAATAAAAATGAATGATGAAACACATTTGTGTTACTTTCTGGTGGCTATCTAGTCTGCTGAACTTTCTGTTCAGCTCAACAAGTTATTTTCTCACTAATGTGATTATTGATGCAGTGAGATGTATCACTTAATTCATAGCACTCTTTGCAGATGTAATATTCCTATATAAATACTGCACAGTTTTTTTTTGTACTTGGCTAAGCCTTTTTGCTTTTTCTTTTTTTCCCCTAATACTTTTTAAAATGGGAGACTGAGTTGTTATGACTGAATAAGGCTGTAAAAAGCTTTTGTTTTCCAGTAGATGTCTTTTGAAATGTATGTTTTGCTACACTGTGAATTCAATAAATATTTTTTGTGACAGTGATTTTTCACACTGCTTTTTTCTCTCTTTTTTTTTTTTTTTTTTTTTAACTTTTGAGTGTAGGTTTGAGCTAAAGAGTAGTTTGTTTTCTTGTGAACAGAATTTGAATCTTAAAATCAAATCATCCTGTCCCAAGGTGAGAGTGCTAGGTTTTGCTTTTAAGTTAAAATTTGCCATGTTTTACACTATATTAGTATTTCTTCCATATTAGAAACAGAGAGGACTTAATAAAAAATAGTTACTGTAAAAGATGACATGTAAATGAGATTTTCTTTACACTTATTTCTTATTACCTTTAGCACATCAGGTCCACCCATTTGGCCAGGAAGCACCTTTTTCAAGAGGAATGGAGCCCTTCTGCAAGGTAGGTCATAGATACATGCATCTCGTGAGTAATTTTTCTTATGAGCAAAGCCCTGCACAGCTAGCAAACCTGATAGCATTTATTCCCTGTAAGGCTTCGTAGTGGTTTTATGTCCCTTCTACCTGTTTCCTTTTATTTCAAGTCTCTTTAAACCCTGGTGCCATAAAAATGGTGAATTATTACATAAAGTGATATAGACTGTGAAAATTGCTGGTTGTCCTTTCCTCAGATTATTGATTTGCTTACTGTAAATTACAGCAGGCTTTTTTAGTGGAATTGAGAATACGCAGCACAAAAATGTTCCAGTAATAACTTAAACAGTGTTGATAATGCAAAATTCTTCAGACAGAGAGATTTAGCTTACATTCTAATTGTGCTGATATCTGAAATGTCTCCTCAGGTGGTCAAGTATCAATATTGCGGTGGGGAAAACACTGTAAAAGAATTTGTGTAGAGAAGCCTGTCGTATTAAAGGACACTTATTTGTTTAGGAATTTGGAGTTTCTTTTGTTTTGGTTTTATGTGACTGTGTATCATGAACAAAACTATGGATTTGGAAGGTTAATAGATTATAGGAGAAGATTTTCAGCACATGCTATTAGATTTTTATTCTTGACAGGGTATTTTTCTTCTTGCTGCTGTAAATGTATGGCTCCTTTCATTATTAATATGAGCTTGTTGGGATCAGCAAGAGAAGGCTGTGTCCCAAAATGCTATTAATGTACTTGTTGCACAGGTAACTTACCAATTTTTGTATGACTTTTCTGTTCTGTAACAAACCTTTATCCATTAAGTGTGCCAGTGTTGTGATCCTTCTTTTCATGCCTGAGATTTTTATGCTAGTAGTTATCCATTGTTGCAGAAGATCATGTAAAATCTCCCATAGAACAAAAGGAAACTTCCCCCAATTAAGCTCTACCTGTAACTGTTATATGTAGTTACATAACTACTAGGCTTATTACCTTCCCCACCCCCCAGGTAATTTCACATGAACTGCAGTATTTTAAAAATATTTTGAGCTAATTTTCTGACTGTTTCTAAGGATTTTACATCATTATTTTTGTTCAAGTGTCTTTGTTAAACTTTGTTCTGATGTAATGGATAAGCTGAAACATTTAATCAAATACTACTAGGAGGTAGTACTAAGACTGGATCCTTGGAAATTTTGTCAGGATGAGTTAGAGTTAATGTCTTCAGTCACAAAACTCTTTTGGAAGAAACAGGAAAGAAGTCCAACACTAGAAAAGACTGTGCTTTATTTGTTCAAGGTTAGTTTATTGTTGTATGCTGTTTCATGCATGTGACCGATGCCGTAGTCAGTTTTTGAAGCCTTATTATTGTTACCCTAGAAAATAAAAAGGATGTTGTCAAATCCAGGTGGCTCAAATTTTGACCTCCCTTTTCTTGTGTTACAAGGTGTTTATGAGAAGGTAGGGCAGGGTGGCACCTGAGAGATTAACTTGTTCAGAGAAGCATTTGTTTTCATAGGCAACCACCATCCTTACTTCATCAGACGCCTATGAAGAAGTTTTGTCAGATCTTAAGGAATAAGATGTTTATTTCCCTAAAAATTAGTTCGTACAGCTTTCGTACGCTGGTTGCACTGCATTACTAAAGAAAACTGTTATTTGGTTTTAGAGGCTAAGGAAAAAATAACTGTAGTATAACCTATACTCTTAACGTTTTGCCTAGGGAGGCTAACAACTTGACATATTTTCATCCACTTTATACTTGACTGACTTGGCAAAGTAAGTTTAACCTTTGTAAAGTACTTAGCAAAAACCTCTAAAGAGAAAATGACTGATAAACCTGCTATTTAAATTTTAAGTAGCAAAGGAAGAAATAAAATACAAGTTCAAATTCAGTGCGTCTCTTCAGTGGCCTTAGTGCAGTGACCTGACAAGACCATAGGATTAATTTGGATTCTATTCTGATTCTTTTTTTTTCCTCCCTGGACCATGCCCACAAGCTTTAGTTTATTTACCAACACTTAAATGTATTTACTTGCTTGCTTACTGAGTACAAAACATCTCCTTTTGAGGAGCATTGTGTTGGGTTCCTGACTTCAATGTTCTTAAAAGCTTGTATTTCCTATCCTACTCCTGCATCTTTGATTTTTTGGGTTGTCCTTCCTTTACAATAGAGAAAGTACACACGATACCCATATGCTCTGGAAATATGGTAACCTTAGCAGCCCAAACTGTTCACCATATTCTGCTACCAGGCACCAGGAGCCAAGCAGAGGGATTAATAGGACAAAGCCCTTGCCCACTTCTCTCACTGGCAATGTCCTAGAGTGAGAAGCTGGTGGGGATCAGTTAGTGGCTGTTCCTCTCCTCCCTTCCTGGTCTACAGGATGGGCAGGAGCAGCTGCCTCCGTTGCCTGGTAACCCCAGTCATGGGAAGGCGCAGGAGCTTTCCCCCCAGTTCCACTGCTCCTGGTCCCCAGGAGGAGTTAAGCCTGGGAAAGCATGCACATGTTTAGTTTCCCCAGATAAACTCTCCCAGGAACAACTTAACTCTGGTTGTTCCAGAGTTATTTTTCTCTCTGGGTGACTTTTTGCTCTTGGAGAAAAAGCTTGAACATCTTTGCTTGTTTTGTTTCTTTCAGGAGAATGTGTCCGCTATTGCAGTAACAAATCTAGCCTCCACACACTTTAAACAATAAACAAAAAGCTACCTTTTTCCTCTCGATAAATGGAAAGTGTGCTGTAGATTTCAGTTGTTGACAGTCTATCCATCTTTTAGATATACATGGACTTGCTTTTAAAAAGAAATTGTGTAGAAGCCAAAAGCCTCTGATTTTGTTAATTCCCTTTCATATTGAATTACTAAAGTTCAGACTTTTTAAAGTGACTCTCTCTTGCTTAATTAAAAAAAAAAAAGTAGTGTGTTAAGTTTTCTCAATATGTTTTTTTTAAGAAAGTTGCCTATCATACTTCTTTTATTGGATACTTTTTTTTCGTTGCACCCAGATGAATGCAAACATAACTACGGATGGCCAGAAAACAAAAAGCTTAGGCTTTTATGGGGGAAAAGTTCTTTGTAGTTTCCCAATTCCAGTTTAGAATGAAAAAAGATTTTGTCTATTCCTGGGTAATCTCCTGTAGCTAGAGGTTAAGGTACTCCTGAGGGATGTGGGAGACTCCAGTTAAAAGCCATCCTCCAAATTAGGCCTTCTCTGTCAGTTTTGAGACCTTTTGTTGTAAAGTTTCTGAGGTCCAGGAGGGAATTTCTGATTAAAAAAAAAAAAAAAAAAAAAGAGAGAGAGAGAGAGATATGGGAAGAGCTACTGGCCATTCTGATTCAAATAAGGGACTTGGGCCTGGGTTATTCATGTCCTAGATCAGTGCTGGAGCCATCAATCTATCATTGTGAGCTAGACCTCTTACTTTGGTCAGAAAGTCCAAACTGGATGAAGAGACTAGGTAGCTCCTGTCCACATTTTGGTATTACCAAGTCTTTGCCACAGAGTTTAGTTTCTGATGTCTGTACAAGAAATAAGGCAGGCGTGGTTCTTTGGGTAAATCTGGTATCTTTTAGACCAAGTCATATAGTTGGAAAAATTCTTCTTTGCAAGCTTTTGGGTACAAACACCCTTCAGGCTGAGGAAGCATATGCAGTTAGTCTGTGCTCTTCCTAGATGGAATAGAAAGGAAGCCAAAGGCCTGTATGCATGTGAGAGAGCCTGTCAGTGAAAATGCAAAGTTCTCCGCCAATTTTGCTGAGGATAATTACATTTGAAAGCTGTAGACAGGCAAAAAGATCTTTGTATGTTTATTTTTTAAGTGAACTTATTTCTGATTACTTGAAAATGCTTATTTAAGGTAGCCTGATTGCAATGAGTGTAGAGCCAAAGTTCTCTTCTGTGTATAATAGGAAGTCCTAGGAAACACCTGGGAAACATAAATTCCCTTTCCTTATTCACAGCAGCAGAGAGGAAAGAAGTCCATCACTTCAGCTGTCATTCTTCTGGGGTAGAGGTGAGAGAGAAGGGTAGGGAGAATAACATCTCTGCAATGGTTTGTTTAAAGCAAATTATGCCATTTAAATTGTATTGATATAGTTAGTGATTATACACCTTGTCACCAAGATGGATACACTTAGAGACTTATACTGATATGCAACTGTAGCTGCACTGAGCAATTATCAGATCTTAACTAGTTTGATTTTATTTTTCTTTAAATTCATCCATACTTCAAATAGCTGAATTGATACAAAAAGCTGAGTAGACTAGACTTTAGGGATTTGTGCATAAAAGATGGGCCACTAGACTGTGAACGCGCTCACATTTATATAGAGATCTTGTTTTCTCTTCAGTAGTTACCAGAAGCCATGAAATAACAAAATGTGTGTGATTTTTCCTTTGGTCTGTCTGCTCTACCAAGTCAAAATGCCAAGCATATATTTTCCTATTAAAAACTGTCATTTCAGGAGAAGACATTCCAGTTGTGAGGTCAATACCTGTTGCCAGTACTAGCAACTGACTCAGTGATCTCTCTTCAGAGAGAGTTGATTGGGATGAAGGTTGTCACTAGTTCGTAGTTTAGGTTGGGAATTGGCCAGAGGTAGGGCTGCATAGAGAAGATCATAGATGTGTAAGTTCAACAAAATACTGAAGATGTTTTATATTCCAATTGCCCAGTCATAACGAAATATACCAGAGGATCACCCTGGGCCACTGCGCTTCAAGTACCAGATGCTACATTTATCCACTTTTAATTGGCTATTGCTGCCATCACACCAATAGAGGTCAGTACTTCTAAGATGTATTAATTATTTGGAGGTTGTGACAAAAAATATAAATCTCTATATATAAATACAAATCTGATGGTACAAAGTATAAATCTATGCACTTGGTGAAAAGCTCCAGTTTTCTTCTGACCTGAAGTTGTATGGTGAGCCTAAAAAAAACTAAGTGCACCTTGCTGTTCAATTTATTTGTATGGTTATCTAATGAAGAAAATAAATATATAGGTAACTTCTAATGTGTGTTTTTCATGTCAGTAGTAATCGAAGGCATCATCCCGGGTTTGGAGATTGGTGCTAGTACTTGAGAGACCTGGGTTCCATTCCCTGGTCTGCCACAGGCTTTTCGTATGTGGCCTTGGGCAGGTCACTTAGGAGGTTTCTGATGCTCAACATAGCCATTGGGCCCCAGGAAGGAAATCCTGGGAGTCTGCAGTTGGGCAGCAGGAGGCTGAGTAGGATGGCTAAGGTCACCCTTGAAGTTGATGAAGAAAGCAGTGTCTGAAGCCTTGTCTATTCTCCAGATTAAAGTGTGTAATTGTAGCCCAGCACTGAGGACTCACTCTGATCTCCCACTTCCCAGGAGATTGTCAGAACACCCCTCCTGTTGAAGCTAGACTACTATATAGAAAGGAATGCAAGTGTGATGGCAAGAGTGAGCATAACTCTGTAAACCAAGACCACTTACATATTTGATCCAGTGACTAATGCAAAAAGAGCCCTGGGAGCAGAGGCTGGAACCCAAAGCTTGGAAGCTCTGTCTCTTGCAGGAGAATGCCCTCTTTTCTGGGCTAACAAGTCAGCCTTCTTACTCTTGCCCATAAATCTTGCATTAGCAGTAGCAGAGTGTCCTTGGTCTCACCTAACCCATAGCTTGGTTACCAGTGAACTCTCCGGGGGATAGGAGATTCAGGTTTGTGACTCTCCGGCTGAGGCGGAAATTGAACCCAGCTCTCCCTGTTCCTGGCTGAATAGTCTACACACTAAGCTTTTATACAAAATGTGTGTCCCCTCTATCTCCTCTGTTTGTATTTTTGAACAAGTGGCTGTGGATGTTCAATTCAGTGCTATTAATATGTATTACATATGCATGCCTACCAGGTGGGATCCTTGAGTAGACTAGCACACGGGGATACCTACTCTGTGAGTTCCACATGGACTTAGGAAGGTTAGACACTTAAACCTTTGGCTCAGCCAAAATAGCAACAGTTCTGAGCATGCAAAGTGTCTGAACCAGGAAGTGCCTAAATACAGTTTTTTAGTAAAACTTAAGGGTACTTTTACACATGCTCTGGGGGTAGGGGAGACAGTGGTGTTTTAATTAGAGTGGCTCTGAGAGCTGCTTTAATTAAAACTCTGCAGCATCTTGTGTGTCAGCATCCCTGCACTTCAGAATGGCAGGGGTGCTTGAACTAAAGCTCATGCAATGGGTTTTAATTCAAGTTTGAAGCGCAGGAATGCTGATGCATGAGATGAGGGAGGTTGCTGGAGTGCAGTAATTGCCACAGTCCAGCAGACTCGATTAATTCAGTTTGCTCCAACGTGCTGTAATTGCAGTGTATCAAAGCAGTCTCCACACCTGTGTACAGGTGACTTAGGTGCCATAACATCCCGTTATTGCCTGACTGGTTAGGCAGGGATGTTGTGGATTGTCATTTGACTTTAAGTACCTAAAAATCTGCCTAAGTGCAATTTAGGCCCATAACTCCTGTCTGACCTTTCCTTATCTGTAAATTAGGAACTATAGCACTTCTCTGAGAATAAATGCATTAAAAATAAGGCTTTTGACTACTGTAGGAACCATGGAGAATCCCCTTCAATTCTTTGATTTCATGATACAGTGATCCATTTTATATTGATTTAGAAAGATTTAGGCAGTTGTGCCAAAAAAAATCTAATAATAAAAAGTAGCAATGTTTTGTTATACATTTTTTTCACTTTAAGTTTGTATTGCATTTGCTGTCGTCAGATGGATGTTTGGAGGCTGATTAATTTCTCTTCCACTAAATAAGAATTGTTTTGTGTGGAGTGCTGTATGTCACTGAGTGCCCAGTTTAGCTTGTCCGGGTTATTTTCCAACTCCAGAGAAACTTACCTTTCTACTTCTTTATGTTTCCTCTTTTACTTTGGCCTCCCTGTTGAAACCATAGCAACTTTCATATTGTTGACTTGCCCTTTTGTCTACCAACTGAGTTAACCAGGAGAGCTGCTTCCCTCCCTTGTTATAATAAACCACTCTTTATTCAAGTTGCCTTAATATTAGGCTGATATACATTTTTATTTATTTATAGAGGGTCACTGACACCCTCTTTAGGAGTTTCATTTCAGAAAGGTAGATTGCATGCAGTATCTATGGAGCCTGAATTTATGATAATAATAGAAACCTATTTTTTATTTGGGTACATGAGAACCTAGCTAGATTGCCATATGTCCAGGGTGCTTTTGGGACTTGGTATTTAAAGGTTTTTTTTGATTTTTTTTATTTTACAAACCCACTTTTTAGCTTGGCAATATGTTTGGACTTGTCCACACAGTATTTTATTTATATAACTTATTTTCCTGTTCTTGGTAGTTGGAGATATCACTTAATGAGAAAAAGAGTAACATATTAACTTCCTCAGAAGTATGCTGTTAACTTTGCTGTTGGAGTCTTTTGTACAGCCAGGTACTTATTTTGTGTCCAAGCAATATAGTATCCAAGCATCTCAACATAATTGGGAAGTAAAAAACAAAACAAAACAAAACAAAAACCCACAGCTGTGCAATAGTGGTGCCTCATCAATGTCAGTTTGCCTTTTAAAGATTCACATAGAATTTTAAAGCAACATTTAATTTCTGCCACAGTATGTTAGTGTCTTTACATTTGATTATCTACCCAGATCTAGTAGGTAGGTATTTTTAATACATTTTTGTAGACCAAATAATTTTGTATATTTCACAACAGTGTTTCTGTTGTGGCTTACTTGTTTCGCATGAAAAGCTTAAAAGTGCTTGCCTCAGAATGACTCAGGGTAAAGTTTACTGTTTTAGATTACTTTCCTTGACAACTGAAGGGTGCGGCTGAATACTTACGGGCAGGTTGTGCTGTCATAGAAATACTAGGTAGGGGAGTGTATACATGCATTGTGATTTGTCTGCAGTGTGAGCTGCTGTATGAATTGTTTCCTATTGTTGAGATATGCTAGAAAGAGAGAGAGAGTTTTGTTGCTCATTGCCTTACTTGGTACAAATTCTTGCCTGTTCGTCCATGTATAATAATATATTTAAATAGCCCATGGGAAAGCAAGCAAGCAAAGCAAGCTAGAACTTGTAAGTTGTGAGGAGAAGAATCCACTATGCTATTTCTACCTAAGTGATTGAAGTCAGTGCTTGGTTAACTACAGTTTAATGGAGACTGTAGGAATATATTGGATCTGTCTCTACTGATGTATTTAGAGAATCATTTCATCTCTGTGTTTTTGAATAGTTTGTGAATAGTGTGCCAACCCTGCAACCCCAGCAACTGGCACAAGAAGCAAAGGGGAGTTCCCACTTCTATATAGAAAATCATAGGGGTTAGGGTCACAAGCTAATGGGCCAAAGGGATAGAAGAGGTAACAGTAAAGAGATACCAACACTATGGTAACATACACTTATCACCTTAATTCCCCCTCCCCCCCACACACACCTTCAGCAGTATCCCCAAATTAACCATTAGTGCCTAGAGCACTCAAGCAGCAGCCTACTACAGATGTGGCTTCACCAGCACCAAATAGAGGGGAGTGATCACTTCCCTCAGTCTGCTGGCAATGCTCATACCGATGCAGCCCAGTATACTGTTAGCCTTCTTTGCAACAAGGGCCTTCTTCATTTAATCATATTCAGCTTATTGTCCATTGTAACCTCCAGGTCCTTTTCTGCAGAGCTGCTGCCCAGCCAGTCAGTCCCCAGCCTGTACCTGTGCATGGGATTGTTCTGTCCTAAGTGCAGGACTTTGCACTTGTCCTTGTTGAACCTTGTGAGATTTCTTTTGGTTCAGTCCTCCAATTTATTGAGGTCTCTCTGAATCTTAACAATACCTTCCAGTGTCTCTACTACTCCCCGCTCTTGGTGTCATCTGCAGACTTGCTGAAGGTGCGGTCCATCCTACTACATTTGGATGTTTATCTTGCTGGGATCCTGTGATCCCTGCTGGCTTCCTGCCCCTGGGGCAGGGGGCTGGACTTGATGATCCTCCGAGGTCCCTTCCAGCCTGAATGTCTACAAAATCTTCCAGGTCATTGATGAAGATATTGAACAAAACCGGTCCCGGAACTATCCCCTGGGGCATTCCACTTGATACCGGCTGCCAATTAGACATGGAGCCACTGATTACTACCCTTTGAACCTGACCATCCAGCCAGTTTTCTATTCCCCATTCATCCAACCTGTACCTCATTAGCATGCTTGCAAGAATGTTGTGGGAGACTGTATCCAAAGCCTTGCTAAAGTCATGTTATATCATGTCCATTGCTCTCCCCACATCCACACAGCCAATCATTCTGTCATAGAAGGCAGTCAGGTTGGTCAGGCATAACTTGCCCTTGGTGAATCCATGCTGACTGTTCTTAATTACTGCCTTTTCCAAGTGCTTATAAATGGATTGCCTGAGGACCTGCTCCCTGATTTTTTTTTTTTTTTTTTCCAGGGACTGAGGTGAGGCTGACTAGTCTGTAGGTCCCTGGATCCTCCTCCTTTCCATTTCTTAAAGATGGGCACTAGATTTGCCCTTTTCCAATCATCTGGAACCTCTCCTGATTGCAGAGTGCTGGTCATCATCTTTGAAAACTCATAGCAATCACATCAGCCAACTCCTCCAGCATCCTCAGATGCATTGCATTGAGCTCCATGGACTCGTATACATTCAGCTTTTCTAAATAGTCCCTAACCTGTTTTTTTGCCACTGTCAGCTGCTCACCTACTGTCCAAACTGTGCTGCCAGGTGCAGTAGTCTGGCGGCTGACCTTGCCTATGAAGATCTATGGAAAAAAGACATTGGATAATTCAGCCTTTTCGTCATCATCTGTCACTAGGTTGCTGCCCCCATTCAGTAAGGGATATACACCTTCGCTGACCTTCCTCTTGTTGCTAACATATTTGTAGAAACCCTTCTTGTTACCCTTCATGTCCCTTGCTGGCTGCAACTCCAGTTGTGCTTTGGCCTTCCTTATTTCATCCCTACATGCCGAAGCAATATATTTATATTCATCCCTAGTTGTTTGTCCAAGTTTCCACTTATAAGCTTCCCTTTAGTTTATTAACTCACTGCTAGTAGTTCCCTGCTAAGCCAAGCTAGTTTTGTGCCATACTTACTAAGTCTTCCTGCAATTTGGGATGGTTTGTTCCTGCACGCTCAGTAAGGTTTCTTTAAAATACAAACAGCTCTCCTGGACTCCTTTCCCCCTCTCACTGGCCTCCCAGGGGATCCTGCCCATCAGTTCTCTGAGTGAGTCCAAGTCTGCTTTTCTGAAGTCCAGGGTCCTTACTCTGCTCTCCTGCCTTTCCTTAGGATCCTGAACTCGAGTATCTTATGGTTGCTGCTGCCTAGGTTGCCGTCTAATGGTGCATTCACCACCAATTCGTCCCTGTTTGTGAGCAGCAGGTCAGGAAGAGCATGGCACCAAGTTGACCTCTCCAATATTTGTACTGGGAAGTTGTCCCCAACACTTTCCAAAAATGTCCTGGATTGCCTGTGCACTTCTGTATTGCCAGATGTCCCAGCAGATGTTGGGGTGATTTGAAGTCCCCCACAAGAACCAGGGCCTATGATAGGGAAAGTTCCGCTAGCTGTTTGAAGAAAGCCTCATCCATCTTGTCTTCCTGGTCTGGCGGTCTGTAGCACACAACTACCATATCATCCTTGTTACTTCCCGCTTGACTGTAATCCAGAGACTTTCAACAGGCCTATCTTCAGTTTGATACTGGAGCTCTGAGCAGTCATACAGTTCTTTTGTATAAAGAGCAACTCCTCCCCCTCGTCTCCCCTGCCTGTCCTTCTTGAACAATTTATACCCAGTCCTGGCTGACTGAGTCAGTGAGATCTCCATCTTCTCTGTGCAAGGCTGACCAGGTTCCATATGCATGCTGCTCTTTTTCTTCCCTTAGTCTAGCCTCAAGCTTTCTTTTCCTTTTTTTTCCCTTGCCACCCAGCCCCTGGTGGTTTCTGGGAGTTGTAATCCAAAACGACAGACGGCACAGCTCTGCAGACTATCCTCTGGTTCCCTTTGCTAATTGCATGTATTATATTCCCATTAAATAGTAACTGGAACTCTGGATTTCAGTCTGTACAGTGCAGAAGTGGGCAATTATTTTGGGCTGGAGGGCTGTTAAGGAAACTTTGAGCTGTTGAGGACTTGGCCAGCACTCTTTTTTTTTTTTCTCTCCCAACCCCCTCCACCCGCCAAGCTCACCAAAAATTGTTAAGTGTCCCTCTGGCCCAAATACCTGCCCTGGGTTAGGGGAACCTAATCTTTGTTTACCCCCTTCTCCCTGCATTCCTCCCCCGTCCTGTGTCCTCAGCACACTGCTGGGCCAGGCTGGTGCTGTGCTGCGTTTCTGCATGCTGCCTTGGGCCACATGGGCATAGCTGGAGCAGCTCTTGCTTTACCTGGTCATGTGCTGGGGACTCAGGGGAGGGGAGGGGGTGCAGAGAGAAGTGTGGAGCACGGCATGGCACTGGCCCAGCGGGGCTTGGATAACCTGTGGCTCCCAGGCTCCTTCTCCCTGCACTCTCTGCCCCGCCCCAAGTCCCTGGCACATGGGCGCAACTGACATGGCCCCTGTCCAATCTGACCATGTGGCCCAAGGCAGCACGTGGGAACACAGTGCACATCAGCCCAGCCCAGCTACATGCTGGGGTCTTGGGGCAGGGCAGGGAATGCAGGGAGAATAGGGCCTAGAGCCACGGGCTATCTGGGCTCTGCTGGTCCTATGCTGCACTGTTGACCCCTCCTGCTTGCACCTCTTCCCCTGCCCCAAATTCCTGGCACATGGCCTGGCTGGTACCACACTGTGTTCTTGTACTCTGCTTTGGGCTACGTGGGTGCAGTTGGCATGACTTCCAACTGACCCAGCCACATACTAGGGACTCGGGGTCAGGCAGGAACTGTACCAGCTGCACCCACATGGCTTAGCCCAAAGTGGATCACGGGAACACAGCACAACACTGTGTTAGCAATGCCTGTAATCCTACTAGGTCCCGGCCCAGGAGAGCCTAGATAGCCCATGGCTCCTGACCCTTCCCCATATACCCCTTACTCTGCCAGCAGGAAGAAGCTTACATGATTTTCTACTTGCTGGGGGCTGGGCTGTCTGGTCTGTGAAAAGTCGTAGGGTTGCTGCACACAGACAGCCTCACTGGGCAGAAGCCTGACCAAGAGCTCAGTGCCCCCTGCCTTGGAGTATACATGGGCCTAAGGGGGTGGTACAGGGTGGGCCAGGTGAGGGAGAGGGAATTGCTGCTTTTGCTGCAGCTGGCTGGGGGAAGGGAGACGAGCTAGAGGCACTGAAAGCCAGGGCAGCATTAGATGGGCCAGATGTAGTTCTTCAGAGGAGCAGCCACAGGCTGGATAGAAGAATCATTTGGCAGGCTGGACGCAGCCTGCAGACCATTTTTTGCCCACCCCTGGTATAGTGGATATAAAAGCAGCATTCATACCTGTCACATTCTTTGCACTGCCATTCCAGTAAATTTCAACTCTAAGTAAATGGTGAGAAGAGTTAACAAAAGCCATAAGACTACATTTTATATAGGATATACGTTGGGTTTAAATGTGCTCAGAGAGATTTCTTGAGATGTTTTCAGTTAAAATGTGTGCTGACACCTTATTTTTCTATGACATACTTTCAGAGGTCCTAGTCCTAAAGTTCCTGCTTAGCAATCTATAATGCTCTGCTATAGAAATGCCCATAAGAAGCTTAAAGTTGTTTAGAAAACTAAGTTTAGACCTCTTGAACTGATGTTCCTGTAGGAAGGAAGGGGAGGCAGAGTATAGGTATCAACAGAAAGAGCAATGTATAGAAGGTTGGATTATATGGCCTTGGAAGGCTGAAGATGTGCAGTCTTGAATTGTGCATGCTGTATTTAAGGGCCCCCTCCTTTGATGTGGATGGGGTTTACAATATAGCATTTGGTAAGATTAGAAGGAAAGGAACAGATCCGCTTTAGCACAAAGGATATATCAACCTTATTTTTAATTGCATAGCTATAAGATTGCATCACTGCAGGTTTCTTAACATGAGATTCAAGTGAGGGTGAAGTGGATATGTTTATTCTCTTAGTAAGAATCATTATTATGAGCCCTATTGTTCTATAAATCACAGTGATTTGATCTAAAAATAGGCTTTCTCTTAATAGATTACACTTAAATGTATTTTTGAATTTAAGTGGCTTGGTTATCTGAATTAAGTAATGGAAGACTCATTGAAAGCATAGTCATTTAGTTAGTGATATTTTTTCTGTTATTTTCACTGCTAGCGGAACTCTAGAGATGTGGACTGACCAAAGGTAGAGACGTAAGCTTGGGGAGAAAGTGACTCATTAACCCATGACATGGACTTACTTAGCTAAAAGCTGCATACGGTTCATGAATCCTGCATTGAAATCAATCCAGAAGTTGAAGACTAGTTTACGATCGTGGGGAACTTGGAGATCTTCATATTGTAACTGGACAATACTGTAATTCCTGTGATCTTTTTCCTTGATTGATGAACCAGAGTTATATGCACCCTGCCAGGAACCTGGGATTTGTAATTCTGAAAGTTTGAAGGTGTGTGATCCTGGAGAGAGGCTTTCAGGCTCTCTAAAATATTGAGAACACAACTGCCAGAACAGCAGAAATCTATTGTTTGCCTGGAAACTTCTAAAATGAGAATAATTCTGCTGTATCAGCGCTGCAAACATTCTTAGTGATGTGTAAGGAAACCATGTTGTCATTTTCCAAAGGGAAACCAACTGTAAGACTGGTATCTTTCTTGATTTGATGTCGTTGCCTTAAAAAAAGTTGTATTGTGGCAAAAAAAAGCAGTTGTGGAACCCTTTAAACATTTTTTCCTGCTATAAGCTACAAGTTTGTAGCTCAGTTGTGCTGAGCAATTATATTTTTGGAACATCTGAGAGGACCAAATCTTTGTAACTAATAAGCAGATGGAAGTTATGAAGAAATGAGGATTTTCAGCATTGATGATCTGGTCCCAAATTGTTAGCATTTTGTGTTTTGAAAGTGCCGTATGGTTGAGGTTTGGCATTAACTTGTTATCTTTGGATTCATTAAGATTTCTCTCCAGTGGTCAGATCAGAGTCTTTAACATTTCAGATGTTAAAACCTGAAAAGCATAGTTTTTTTATGAAAGCCTTCCTTAAGCAACAAACAAAAAAATAATCATTTAACAAAATTGTACTTTATTAAAAAGCAGCAGAAGTTTATTTGAATACTTGGGGTGATTTGGGGTGGTCTTAGATCAGCAGGGTGGTCTGTGGTACGTGTTCCATGGTAGTGTTTTAATTAGATATCACTTGAGCCAAGAAAATTGGACAGCTTCAGGTACTGGATTATAAATAAGTCCTTTTCAATCTTCTCTGGTACGCTTGCTAAAGCCAGACAGATAATTTGGAAGACTTAGAAAATGCTTTTAATTACTTAAAAAAAAATCTATGAAGGCATCACTTCTATTTTGTTGTAATTTATAAAGGATTTAAAACTAAATTAGAGCTTTACTCTAAGGAGACTGTCTGTATTGAGGGAACTACAGTATGTTTGAAAAGACAGGGACTCCTTCAGGGTAAATAATCTTTATCATCACTGTGCCCTAGAACTCTCCATCTGCTATACTGAGGGCACCTGCCAAAGTACTTAGAACAGAAGAATGAGAGTGTTGTGGGTGATATTTATTTAGTTTTAAAGAAACAAAAGAGAGAAGTAGCTGGTTGGGTGCTGAAGGAGTGGGGGAGAGCTTATCATAAACGTTTTTTGGTAGTTTGTAAACTCTCATTTTACTGATATACATGACTGAAGACAGAATTCCTTACATGTTTCATATGGCACTTCTAAAGCAGATGCACAAATTCCTAAGTTCCTGTACACACAAGAATAGTGTTATGGGTTGTTCAGTTGCATCGTTAGAGGATACTTTTTCTTAGTTTTCATTTCTCATAAGTCAGTGTCCCACTGAGGCTTCCTTTGCTGGTAACATCTTGGTGTTTTTTTTCTAATGGGACATATTGTCAGCTGTCAGTCACCTCTCTTCTCTATAGTGCAAAAGTCAAAGTTAAGGTAGAATTAAAATAAGACCATTTACAGTTCTTGGAGCACTTCAGACTGTGCTTTCAGAAGTAAAAGTACACAAATTAAATGGAGACATCCAAAACAGGTCTTCCATTTGTGTCATTTCTATAACACATCCCTGTCTTGCTGTTCCTAAATTTAGCTGTCCATGAAACTAGTTGTGTGAGTATTTTTATTGTTTTATTACTAAATACTGGGGCTTGTACTTCACTGGGTGCATCTATTAATGCACAGCAATAAACTCTGGAGATTATTGCTTTGGAGTTTATTGCTCCCAAGCATGTGGAGCCGAGGCAGAGTAGCCCTGGCTGGCAGGGGGCCCAGAGGGTCAGCTTGCCTGTCAAGGGCTGCTTCCCTTGGCTCAGCATCCTGCAGATGGGTTGGCTGGGGCAGAAGGATGCTTCAGCATGGGGCTAGCTGGCTGGCAGCCCCCTCACTGAAGCACCCGCGTGCCCCAGCCAGCTGGGGCAGTATCTACACATGCACTGCCGCAGAGTTTTTTTTACTCCGAGGTAGGATAGTACTTGTACATGTAGACACTGAGACATTTACTGCGTGAGTAATTAATCTACTGCACAGTAAACATCTTGTGTAGACATGCCCATTGTGTCATAATTCGCTTTACTGAAAATACAATACATTTTGAGGCGCCAGTTTCTAATCTGTAATACTTAAGTCCAAATACCACTTTTAATGGCATCATTGTTTTTGGCAATGTGGTATCTGATGTCACAAGACCATAACACTTGCACTCAATCCTGTGCTGGTACTGCATCGTAAAGTAGCTGAGAGTTGTTTCAGTTCTTTTTTTTTTTTTTTTTTTTTTATGTAGGTATACTAATTCCCTTTTATTGAGCAAGAAAATGATTATGTCCATTTTCCATTCTTATGAATTGGGAAGTCCTAATATTAAAACATTTGTCAAATGTATTCTAATACTCTTCTGAAGAAGTCCAAAATGCATTGTGTGTTCAAAGAGGTTTGTGTGTCATCTAAACACCAGGACAGAGTTAACCTAGGAAACAGCAAAATTGTATATTTCAATTGTATGTGTTACCAAATACTCTTGCATGATTGCTCCTTTCATTGTACCTTTTCTCTTTCAGTTGAATTTTTTCCCCTTTCTTCAGCTCTTTGTTTTCATCATTCTGTCCTCCTTGCCCTTCATATTCAATCTGCTAGTTAGTCACTTGATTTTTTTTTTTAGCAATTTTGTATGTGATTTTGGCCATTGGTAACTAATACTTGAAGGGAAAAAAACTTTTTAAAACATTGCAGATTTCAAAGGTAAAATATATATTTTTCATACAGAAGTTAGGAGTCTTATCTGCTATAGCTGGTAGTTTTATAAAAATGTAAAGAGCATTATTAATTTTCCATGAACGAGAGTGTCTGTGGCTTGATATTTTTTCCCCTTATTCATCACACACCATTACCATATAAGATCTAAACTAGTCTGTTAAAACAGGGGTTTTCAATCTTTTTTAGTCTTAAGTACCCCCAGTGGCCGGGTGCCCAGTGGGGGAGGTGAGGAGGGGGGAGCATAGCCGGATAGTGAGGTGGGGAGAAGAGGGTAGCACATGGCCAGACACGGAGCAGGGAGGCGGGGATGGTGCATGGGCAGATGGGGATGGAGCGCCACTGCCTCCCAGGAGCAGGGCTGGGGTGGGGCGGGGAACCTCACTGGGCTGGTATGTAGCAGCAGCAGTTGCCATGTGTGAACTCCCTGCCCTGCAAAGGGGTGCCACTACCCTCACCCCAGCCTGGTGATCTTCCCCATCCTGGCCCTGTTCCTGGGAGACAATGGAGCTCTGTCCCAGGCCACCCATGCGTACTCCCTAGGACTGGTCCGTGTACCCCCAGTTGACAACCCCTGTGTTAGAAATTGAAGATGGATATTGGTATGTACTCTATGCAGGAGATATTTGATTTGATTTATTGGTACCTCCAGGAGCTGTGTGTGTCCATCCAAGGCTGCATAAAATGTATTTAGTCATTTGTAAGCTAAAGATAAAATTAACACCTAGGAGTGTACCAGTAAAGATTTTCTTGGTCAGTACTGATAGCCGATTATTCACCAGGCATATCAGCCAATACCAGTCCGATTACAGGAATACAGTCAGGCAGTGTGGAGATCAGCGCCCTGCAGGTAAGTCTGTGGAGGCGAAAGGGCGAGTGGGGAGGGAAGGGGTGTGGGGCGCAGGGGGATCAGATCAAAGCCACCATGGTGAGGGATGGGGTGGCGCTGGGGCTGGGACTGAGGGCACTGCCCAGTCAGGGCAATGAATGAGACCCTGGGGCCAGGGCAAGAAGTAAGATGGAGCTGCTGGCAGCTCATCCAGGAGATCTGCATCCTGGTGCTTAAAAATGGTGGTAGGGCTACCATTTTAAGTGTGGGGATGCTTTTAGGAGAGAACCTGCGTGTGGGGCAAGGCCAGAAGTGGGCTGCCTGCTGTGGGTTTGGGGATCTCCACCCTGCTGCCTTTGTTCCAGGATCCACGTGCTGGCTGAGTGTCCCCTGCCTACCCGGCAGTGGGAGGCATAACTCACTGTCACCACTGTTGGCTGACAGGCAAGGGACATGTGGCTAGTGCACAGCTCCTGGAGCAAAGGCAGCAGAGCAGAGAGCCCCAAGCCCACAGCACGCTGCCCATATCTGCCCTCGCCCCATGCACAAATCCAGGAGGGCACATGGACCCCCAAGCCTCCCCCAGGGTGCACACAGCAGCAGGGAGCCACTCCTCCCATCCCCCCCACGTCCTCTGGATGAGCTGCCCTTGGCTCTATCCCACTGCCCACCCCAGCCCTGGGTCCCATTCGTTGTCCTGGCTGGGCAGCAGCCCCAGACTTTGCCCTTGCCCCTGTCCCACTTCCTCCCTCACCATAGATTCATAGATGTTAGGGTCGGAAGGGACCTCAATAGATCATCGAGTCCGACCCCCTGCATAGGCAGGAAAGAG
>NW_005842306.1:3438-17805 GCF_000455745.1 Alligator sinensis | reverse complement strand
GATTCTTATCGACCCTCCTCTTGAAGATCCCCAGGGTAGGGGAGAGTACCACCTCCCTTGGGAGCCCGTTCCAGACCTTGGCCACTCTAACTGTGAAGAAGTTCTTCCTAATGTCCAATCTAACCATGGGGGTCTTGATCTGCTCCCCGAAGCCCTTTCCCCTCTACAGACTTACCTGCTGGGCATTGTTCTCCATGCTGCCTGGCTGCATTCCTGGGGGGGCCGGAGCCAGCAGGCTCATTATATTTATCAGGATATGATCGACTACGCTGGCCAAAAAAAGCTGATAGCCGATGATGTCAATTTTCCTTTTATCAGCTCTAATCCAATATGGCACCAGTAAATCAGTGCTCGTCTATTAACATCTACTTCCCTTTTAAAATTTCATAGAGTGCAAAAGAGTTAGGGGCTCTATGGCAAGTTGTACCTTTGAGCAAATGGAAACAAGCAGAGATGTCTTTTTTTCTTTCACTGTGATTATAATCAAGTCCTGAGGCATTTTCCTATCTCAGATTGTGTAGTGACTTTGGGCATGCATTCTTTTACCTCTGCAATAGTATAGCTACCTTTTTGAATTGACAGTGGTACACAAACTTGCTTTACCCAGCACGTGTGTAGTCTGGGGAATGTGTGTGCTCATGTGTGTGTGCACGCGTGCGTACGTGTGTGCACATGCCCATACACCCCTGAAAAGTGCCAACTGGCATTTGAATTATGAAATGGCAGAGTTGATATAAAATGTAAATGTAAGTAGATAGCTATCTGACTGACACTTGAACTCAATCCTTTGGACAATAGTAATCATCAGAGACAACCTACATGAAAATGAAGGAAGAGACTGGGTTCAGCGTGCTAAACAAAAGAATTAAATCAGAATATAACTAAACCTAATAATACCCAATAAATTCTTGACGTCCATGTCATGAGATACTTCATGCTCCTAGAGATGATGAAAAGGAGCAGACTTTTCAGGGACTAGTAATTTCACCAGATCCTTTTGGAACTTCCTCAAAGTCAAGAGACATTTCTTTTCTGTGATGACAAACCCAGCCATCTCGAGGGACTAGGGGGGAGCAACTACTGTACATTACATGCTCAGCTGATTTAACCAGCAGATTTCCACATTGAAAGCCTGTGAGTCTTTTATTGCTGCTGAGATAAACAATGACTCATTTTGGGTCCTTCTGTCCTACCCAGAGCAGAACACGCATACAGGCCAGTGGCAGCAGAGCTCCAGATGGAAATCCTTCACAGCTCAAATATGCTGGGGTGCCCAAGGCTCTGCTGCATGGTCTCTCCCTTCCGAAGAATGCTCTCCCATCATTGCTATACATGTTATTTCCCAGTGATACTATACAATCTCCTCTATAAGGAAGGTAGTGCATAGAAACTCCAAAATGTGTGCTGTCTGCCAAGATTTAATTTTCCCATTAGCTCTGGACAGGCTTCCCTTTTACATGTTTTAAAAGGAAATGAGGAGTTGGCCATACAGGAGTGCATTTTTAACTGTTAAATCTGTTTGCACCAATCCCAGAATAAGTAAAGGTAAACTGCTGTAACTTTAAACCTGACTAGAACAAATTTAAAATTACAGTAGTGTAATGTTATTTATCTGTTCGCTTCTTTGTTAGCATAACAATTATGTCAGTATAGCTGATGTTGATAAATTTTAATAGCAGTTATATCTCTCCATACCCATTGATTTGTTTGGCTATTCATGTTTATAGGAAAGGTAAGGAAATTTAATGTGAAGGCCCTAAAATAAAAACTAGTGTGTGAAAATAAAAAATATAGTGGTCTTGGAACTGGAGTCTTGAGGGATTTTTTTTTTCCCTATCCCAAATCCTATTAACATGGCAAAATAATATGACAAAGTAATTTCAAGTCTGAATAGCTTTTGCAGTAGAATGTGTTGGCTTCAAATGTCCAACTCAGGATCCTTAAAATTCTGGTTTATTAGGCGGATTGAAACACTGTAATGAAGTTAAATCATAAACCTTGGGGCTGGTCCCCACACGCACACACACCGTAGTAAGGTACAAGAGTCAGGTATACCTATCCTACAAGCGCTGGAGTCTGCCATTGATGGCCAGTTGAGGCTTCTTTTAGCGTGGTGTTATCCTCCAGAAGGGGGTCGCTGGCTGGTCCTTCTGGCTGGACAGGTCAGGTTCTGGTCGAGTTGGAGATCAAGGGGGCACCACTGAGGGTCACTTTTCATTGCTTTTTATCTGTCCTTGGCACACTTTGGTGACTCCCCAGTTTTCAGGTTTGCCCATTCCAGGGGTCGTTGATCCTCGTGGGACTTCTCTCCCCCCCCACCGGTGGCTACTGGATGGCATCTGTCAGCCCCAGGGGTCGTCCGCATATACGTGCAGGTTTGGGAGTCCGTTGATGAATTTTGATTAGGGTTCTGGGAGCGGTTGATTCGGAGATGTTCACCCCAAAAGTCGGTGTCTGGCGTTGATTAACTCAGGCCAGGGCTTTTAGCCCTTAATCAGTGATGTTTAGAGATGTTCCGGTTGCTACATTGTCTTCTGTTGAGTTCTTCCGTTGTTTGATCTGCAGTTTCCTTAGGTGTTAATTGCTATCTGCTGCTACTGTGTTACACATTCAATCACTGATTCACTCACTCTTTCAGGGGCCAGCCTGATACAGGGAAGCGGCAGTTTGACTCCTGCCCTTGTTAACATTGTTACTAAACACACTTACAGTTGAAAGGTGAGGAGTATAAAATATAAGCTACAAATGCCATGGCACACAAATAGATAAAAATACCAAAATACACGGGGAGATACAAAATGCGCACATACAAATTTTAAAACACAATTCCTTATCTTAAAGTGAAAGAAAGAGGAAGGAAGAAAAGGTAGAATAGGAAAAAACATATTCAAAGAGGGGAGAGCAAATGCAGGCAAGAGGAAAAGGGGGCTTTCTGCTACAAATGTTGATTATTCGTATCTGAGTGGTTCGAAACCTTCCTATTTCATAGCAGGTTGCTGAGTGAAGGACAAGCCATACAGCTGGAATGTAGCCATGGTTCTGCACAGCTGAGTGAAGTGACACGTTCTGAAATAAAAGCACCTCAATGGTCCTGCACAGGTGCTTCATGAAGGTATATATCAGGGGTACCCAATTTCGTCCATCCCTGTGGGCCAGCTCTGGAGCATGGAGATGCATCACCTGGCTCCTTGCTCTGCTGAATAGCCACTGCTCCTTGCTCTGCTGAATTTCTAGGCCCTATAGACCAGAAAATGCAGCTCTGCACTCTGGATCTTGCCCACAGGGCTTCCCCTGGGTCTGGAAATTTGGTGGCAAGACTAGCAGTGGTGGCAGCACTAGTAAACACTTGTTAACAGTTAATGCTGCCACTATTTCCCGTACCATCACATTTCTGGACTTTTATGGAGAACCCTGCGAACCAGATTACATGATTTAGTGTGCCATATCCAGCCTGTGGAGTGTATCTTGGTTCCCACTGCTATATACATAGATTCCCAACTCTGGCAAACCCTCAAAGGGCCAAGGAGCCTACTGCCATGACCTGTCTATTCTGCTGGACTTGAGCGTATATATATCTTATGGCAAAAGTGAATATAAACATTGTGACCATACTCAGAAATCAAGGAAGTGTGTTCAGTTTTCTCTGCTATGAGTAAAAGGTAGATGTATCATATGAAGATAAGCCTAAAATAAAGGGTTACTGTAGGTATTTTATCTGGTGGATAAACCTGTTGTAATAGGTAGAAAGTTTTTCTCAAGTAATATCTGAAGGGAGTATGTTACGAATTATATACGTATAACTAGAGGAGGGACATCTTTACAGATTAGAGACAATATAAAAAGAATCTGAAGCAAATGATTTGGAACACTTCGTATCCTAAAATTTGGGACACGCCTAAATGTTTTAAAGAATAGCCAAAAATACAGAGTGAAGAGGAGGACAGATGAGTTGCAGTGGCTTATTCTGCTTGCCTGACCTTTCTGAAAATCCTGACTTGTAAATAGTTGTGGTTACATTTTATATGCTAACTCACTTGCAGCAGTATTTAAATTCTTTCTCCTGCACACTGTTCAGAAGTTTCAGGTTGTTTTTTCCACAAATAACTTTTGATAATGAGAAATCTGAGTTGTTTTAAGAAAGTGTATGTATTTTGTGAACTATTGTGTGACATCAGTAATTCTATATTATACTGGTTTTTACTTGCACATCTGGATGAGTCCATATAAGTTACTACTTCTACAGCTACATGTCTGTTTTTGTGAATATACAGCACCTGGTATAGTTTGGGCCCTATCATATTACAAATAACCTAATTTTACTCTTCAGTCTTCTTGAACACTTGCTTTTGGATTGTTTTCATGAGTTTTAGCTGACTTACCAGCAGTGTAAATCTATTTGAATTTATGTAGAAGATAAGCAAACTAATGAGTACACTGTGCAGTATTTTTTTTTAAATGTACAAGGTTTAGAGGTACAGAACCTGTCTTGTATGAAGCTCAAGACTACTATTTTGTGGGTAAAAATTAACACAATCTTCTGGGAACACACCCCCCCCCCCCCCCCGTAAACTGCTACCTTTTAAAAATGATGCTGTTCCGTGGTTCGTTCTCACTGGAACTGAAGTATAATTTATCTAATAGCAAAGCCACCCCCAACCTGCCATTTATTCTCAGTGGAAGCTACCATATTTACTCAAATATAAGACAACCTTGAATATTCATAGATGTAGGGTCAGAAGGGACCTTGCAGACCTTCTAGTCCAACCCCCTGCCCTAGGCAGGAAAGAAAACTGGGCTCAAATGACCCCAGCTAGGAAATTATCAAGCCTCCTCTTAAAGACCCACAAGGTAGGAGCCAGCACTACTTCCCTTGGAAGTTGGTTCCAGATCCTAGCCGCCCTGACTGTGAAGTAGTGCCTTCTAATGTCTGTCCTGAACCTACTCTCTAACAACTTATGGCCGTTATTCCTTGTTACTCTGAGAGGCCTCGGGGGAACAAGGCCTCTCCCATTCCCCGCTGGTCCCTCCTAGTAAGTTTATAGATGGCCACCAGGTCCCCTCTCAGCCTTCTCTTGTCAGGTCCCGTAGCCTCTCCTCGTAGTGTCTGCCTTTGGACCCTTTTAATGCTGTCCACATCCCTCCGGAAGTGCGGCGCCCAGAACTGGGTGCAGTACTCCAACTGTGGCCTAACCAGTGTCGCATAGAGGGGGGGATCACCTCCTTGGCCCTGCTTGTGATGCATCTGTGGATGCACGGCAAGGTGCGGTTAGCCCTATTGACCGTGTCCTCGTATTGGCAGCCCACGTTCATCTTGGAGTCAATAATGACTCCAAGATCTCTTTCTGCCACTGCTTTCGAGAAGAGAGTTCCCCAGCCTGTAGGTATGCTGCTGGTTCTTACTGCCCAAGTGCAGCACACTGCACTAGTTAGTATTGAATCCCATCCTATTGTCATTTGCCCACTCCTGTAACCTGTCCAGGTCCAGCTGTATCCTGTCCCTCCCTTCTAGTGTGCCCACCTCACCCCAAATCTTGGTGTTGTCAGCAAATTTGAACAGGGTGGTTTTTACCCCCTCGTCCAAGTCGCTAATAAAGAAATTGAACAGTGCGGGCCCAAGGACCGAGCCCTGAGGGATTCCACTGCTTACATCCCTCCAGGTCAATTATGACCCGTGAACCACCACTCTCTGAGTGTGGCCCCTCAGCCAATTTGCTGTCCATCTGACTGTAGGCATCAATGCCACAGTCGCCTAGCTTTTTAATGAGAATGGGGTGGGAGACAGTGTCCCAATAAGACAACCTCCCAATAATTAGATTCCATATATGGAAAATTTACCTGTTTTTGTTATTTTCCAGGTATAGAATGTAAGTATTGGAGATTTGTCTTGAATTTGTCCCTCTCCCACTGCTATAGCAGGGAAACTAGATCTGGGGGGCCAAGTTGCCCTCTTGCCCTCTGCCTTCGCCAGCTCCTTCCCCTTGTAGCCTCTTTCTCCCACCCCCATTACTGTCAGACCCTGTTCTCCTTGAACACACAGGACTTCTTCTGTACCTTACTGAGCCAAACTGGTTTATTTATTGTCAGAGGCAGACAAGGTTTTGGGGTATATGTGATATCTTTTATTAGGTCAGCTGAATAGTTGGAAAATTTGTTCTTTACAAGCTTTTGGGCACAAGCACCCTTCTTCAGGCATAGGGAAAGTCATTTATCCAAATAACTTTATCTATTTATTGTCAGATTCACTCATGACACTTCAGGGAATAAACATTTGGGAGCCAACCCAGGAAGTTATTCCTGAACATAGGATCTAAGGTAGCTATCTAACCTCCAAATGATTACTTTAAAACTGAGTAACAGACTAAAGTGGGTTGTTCCTCTTGCCTCTACCCATTATGCATGATGGTATCATAATTTATTATTCCTGTCACTGGAATGGAAGTTCCAGTTCAGATTCTATTATCAACTGAAAACTATTATTGCATTTTTTGGAGTTTATTATCTGGTCACTCTAATGAAAACAGTATATGTTGCTTAACTTTATTATTCATGCAGTGCTATTCTGTAAGTGTGTGCATGGCATTTTAGAGAAAATCAAAATGACAACCCCTTGCCCTGACAGCCAGACGATCAAAACATAAGACACATAAATACTGCCCTTAGTTTTTTGTCCTCAAAAGCCACAATATATTGTCAAGGATGATAAATTACTGGGATTGTTGTGAAGATTCGGAGCAATTACCATATATAGAACTTTTCATTTTCAAAGCACTTTACAACATTAACTAATTAATTCACACAGCACCCTTTGAGATGGATCTAGTAAGTGTTAATGCCCCTGTAGCTGTGGAAGCTGAGGCAGACTGTTTGGCCAACTTGTTAAGGTCAAAGAAGTTCATGGGTTAGGTTTACAGCTCCAGAGGTCCTAGTTTCAATTTTCTGGATCCTGTATCCCTCTAGAGTCCCTGAAGCCAAGCAGGCATCCATATCACAGTGTCAGAAATTGTCAGAATTCATGCTTAACATTATCAGCATGTGCACTCTGTTGCCTATTTTGAAAGTCTGAATAATCTTTAAGCAATTGTTCAAAACTTCAGCAAACTAAAGAGAGTTCTTTAAATCAGTAACGAGGAAAAATGGGCATGTCTTGTGCATGTGAATCTTCTGTTACTTGAATATCTTGACATTGGGAAGCTTCCTTTTTATAGCAGTGATTCTCAACTGGGGTGCCCTGCCACCCAGTCTCTGTGTGAGGGAGTAAATGGTACTCTCCTTACCCTGCCTAGCACCCTACGCCCACCCCAGCTACATTAATTGTGCCTCTGACTGAATCTCTGAGAACTGCTACCACTGGTGCACTCACAGTCTCAGCAGTACACTGCTGTGGACAGGGGCACATAGGGCTGGAGTCGTACTTTGCAGTCTGGCTCATACCCTCCGTTCCTCTCATGCTCCTGGCACCAGTGAGGGCTGTGGGGGCAGTTGCCAGGGTGTGAGATCCCACAGGAGCAGCGTTGGTGGCAGGGGCCTCCATTGTCCCCTCCAGCTCTGGATGGAGATGGGAGGACTCAAAAAGAGAACATGTTCAGGAAAACCTGGACGTATGGTAACCTTATGACAGACGTGCATTTCTTTTATGACTGCAACATCCTGCTCCATGCACTAGCAGTAGAGAAGACTCCATTAAAGCTCTGATCTCTAACTCTACTTTGTGGCACAAGGTGTGGGCACAGTGTGCAGTGTTTCAGACTGGTTTCTAGAATCATTTCATTTACTGTCAGGCCAGAGTGACAGTACAGAGTAAAATACTTCACTTAATGATGGGGGAAAAAGGAGATTCTACACATTAAGAATTCAAAACATGGACTGAAACAAAGATGAAATAGCCATAAACACCTTTCAGCACCCTAAAGCCAGACAAGTGCATTTTAGTTATAACTATATCTGGATGACTGTGGCCCTACTGTATGTACATCATTGCAATACATACAATTTCTGTAGTTCAGTCTGTGCTAGTGTTTAAGGGGATAGCCTGGTGAAGCATAATCCTCAATTTTATTTTATTTTATTTTTTTGGATGGGAATGCTGAACCTTCAGCCAGGAGGCAAAACAATTCACCCAGTGAATCTTTACACATATAGGGTAAACTGTGCATGTCTATGCTTACATGTGTTCAGGTGGGTCTGTATATAGCTTGTTACTGTAGCAGTGCACACAATTAAATGCCTGAAATTTCATGTAATATTTCCTCTGTTTAAAGTACTTGAATAGCAGAGCTCTTAATTTAAGTAGTTCATGCACTTTTTTCAATTGAAGAGGTTGTTTTGAAGAAGCTCTTAAACCAGAGCTTTCCAAACTTTTCATGTTGGTGACACACTTTTTAGATATGCATAATTTCGCGACACAGTAATTCAGTTCCGGGGGAGGGGCCAAGGGAAGCAGACGCGAGTAAGGGAGCTTGGCGGTGCCCTTCCGCAAAATTTTTCTGCATTTCGCGCGACACACCTACACACTGCCGCCGACACACTAATGTGTTGCAGCACACAGTTTGGAAAGCTGTCTTAAACCATAGCTAAGTTAATACAACCCTGGGCCTGTGAATTCACAGCAAATAGAGGACAATGAGGAGCTGGTTTCAGAATGGGACAGTGTTTCTGAGTGAGACAGTGGATGTTTGGGGGGCATGAATATATCAGAATAGTAATTTATATTCTGTACATTAAATACAATGCAGAGTGTATAATGAGCACTTAGGAGACTTTTGTGGGATCTTTTCCTAAGGAGTAGTTTAGAAGCGAATTCCATATTTCACATACCTACTGCTGTTGCAGTCCCTGTATAAATCTCATATATAGACAAACTGAGTAATAAACCTCATCCCCTTTCTGTAAAACAAAAAACACAAAAAAACCAAACTTCTAGATCTTTAGAAAATAAGGTACTTCGTATTACCAGTGCATTACATTTAAATGCGACACAAGGATGGAGCAAGCTGATGAACCCCTTGTGTGCATTCCTTCCCCCACCCCGCCCCCAGTTTGCCCTGCCTGGGTGCAGTCTTCCTCCTGCTTACAGCCCATATTTACCTTCAGCTAGCTCCCTGCACTGTGCCACACTGCCCCAACCCCTCGGGTAAGGGGGGGAAGGGGGAGTCTAGATATTCCAGCTGCTGTTGCAGCCAGAGTGATATGGGTAGTAGTGATATGGGGAGTAGCAGCTGGGTGAGAGCCTCCTCATGTGTCGCCTGCAGCCCACAGACCACCAGTGGACAGCCCTCACCTTAGGCACTAGAAGCCATATGTAGGTTGCAGTTTTCTTTACTACTTTGCAGCTTTATTCAGGTTAGGAGCAAGAAGTGTAATGAAAAACAACCTCACTGAGAGTACCAAAATCAAGTTTTTCATAGTTAACATGTAAAAGCCACTGTTTCCTTAGAAATTTCAGCAATTTGAGGTATGGGAAATAAATGATAAAGTAACACCATTCCTTAGGGCTGAGAGAGTGTGATAACTTTTCCAGAACAAATATTTCAGAACACGGGAGCTATACATGTTTGTGAGGAATTAAGAAGGATTTGGAATTTAAACCTTCGCCTTTGCTCCAAATATTTAACTTACGTGTGGCTTGTCTGGGCAATCCAGAAGAGCCAGTATCTCTCATGTAATCCAGATAACTGGATGAGTTTTTAAGGTAGTGCTTCCATCATCCACAAATTAGATGGAAAAAAGACTCTTGCGTACTCTAGACCAGTGATTGTCAACCACGGTGCTGTGGCACCCCAGGCTGCCTTGAAGTCCTTTCAACGGTGCCATGGGATGCCAGGCAGTGAGCAGTGTTAGGTGTACAAATATGATTCAGAAGTTAAAATCAGAGATTTCAAAAGGAATGCAGAGTGTTTAAAAACATTCTGACCTGCTGTGGTCTTTCACAGTCTTTTGCAACAGAAGACAGGTAAGGTTCTTAGAGTTCTTTGCAACAAAAGAATCGCTCTATTTTTTTGCAGACAAAAAACAAGTGACAGTTAAGAGCTGGCATTTTCCAAGGGGTGCCTTGAGTCTAATGTGTGGTGTCTCACAACTAAAAAGGTTGTGTAGGCTCTGACCCTATCTTGCTATGCCTTTCCTCCATTCTTGCTCCCTGAATATTTTTCTTTAAAAGTTAATCCAGTAAGTTTGAGAGTTTGCTTAAGCTAGAAATCAGGAAAAATATTGATATATGTTGGACATTTTTTAGTGACTGAAAGATCAGGAAAGTAAATGTGAAATGGATAAAAAATGTAAATTTAGTATAACAATTTGCTCATCAAAAGATAAGTACTGTTTTGTTGTTGCTTCATGGCTCTGTGTTAGTACCAGGTATGTCAGTACTTGTTGGTGTCCCCACCCCTCCATGCTGTTTTTAGTTTGATTTGACATCAACATTGGCAATTCTAAAGAAGTTTAAGTTCAAGTGGTACACTGAACCAGTGTTTCTCAATCCATGGGTCGTGACCCAAAAGTGGGTTGTAAGAATATATGAAAGGGTCATGGACAAATTTTAAAAATAGATCAACAAACTTTTAAAAAAAGATTTCTCCTTTAATGGAGAAAAATGTGGGAAACAGTGGCTTTTCCCTTGCAGGCTGGCAGAGTTCCAGCCTGCAAGGAGCTGCTGGTGCCCCTGTGTTCCACATACCGGGGGGCTGGGCCTGGATGGCAGCAGGTCAGGAGTGAGGGTCACTGGGTCAGGATTGACCACTGATGTTTACAAATGGGTCTGGGTACAAAAAAGGTCGAGAATCACTGCACTAAACTATTAAACAAGTATTCTGTACTGCCAACCCTCTCTTTCGCTTTGCTTAATGTGATCGTGTCTAATGGGTGATGGGTCACCTCTTTACCTAAAGTCTCGGGCATCAGGACTTCATTGTTCTTTGCACTGAATGATTAGCAGACTACCCCAGCTGACTGAAAGCAAATGGGGTTATATTTGCTTTTGCTCCCAAGGGTTAGTGGGAAGGGATACAAATTGAGATGTTGTGTTGAACTATGTATTGTTTTGTGAGCTAAACTCGCTTATTTGTATTGCAGCTAAGGTAGTTGGCACTGTTTGACAATGTGGACTTGCTTATTGTCATTGAGTTCTCTGAACAACTTGAGGTGACTGTTGGCATTTGGGTACAAATGCTGCAGTCGCAGTGAATTTTATTGTCAGAAGACTACAAGTGACGCTATGGTATTGCATTGACAAGCTATATATAGATCACCTCAGTATATACAATATCTTGTCTACATTGATATTAATCAGATTGCCTCTGGCCAAGTTGCAAGCTGTTAAGTGACTGTCTGTCTGTCTATCTTTAAGGCCCAGGTACTTAAAAAAAAAAAAAAAAAAAAATTAAAAAATTAAATAAAAATTAAAGAACAACAAACAATAAAAAAAACCCAGAAACAACCTCCCCATCCCCAACTCCTGAAATGTTACTATGTTGTACTGAAACCAGCAGATTCTGGTGACTTTTGAGAAACTACAAGAAACCGGACTTGACAGGGAAAGTGCCTCCTCTGAGCTAATCTGCAATATCTAGTAATGTTACGCTGTGTTTGACTTGAAGCAAAACAGCCCCCCCCCCCCCACCCTCCTGGGCCTCTGGACAAGTGATTATTGATATAACTTGAAAGGCTGAATTACAGAACAACCCAGGGTCTTGGGAGCGTTATAAGGACAAATGCTTGGGTGATTTTTTTCTAATAACTACCATTTGAAAATTATCTTTGAGATGGAATGTGGTTTAATTGCAGCATCCCTGATGTTGCTAAACTTCCCTCTCCTCCCCACCCCCATTTTCCAGTGAAGGATTTTAGCTCTCCTGATTGTGTTAGTGTATACCTGGTGTACATACCAGTATACATCATCACTTTTGATAGCATTTTAATATTAATTAGATTTTTGTTTACTATTCTCATGTGACACTGACCATCGGCTCTCATGAAACAAACGGAAGTAAATTGCTCGTGCTTTCTAGTTGTTTTAAAAAAAAAAATTAAAAAGTGGCCATAGCACCTTCTAAATAATTTGGAAATTTTGCTGCAGTGGAAGACAAACACATGTCTCCAATACTGTCAAGGTCACTTCTCCATTGTGGTTTAGTTACTTGCACTTCTGTAAGAGAAGCACCAGAATTGGCAGGGTAGTTTCTCAGCAGCTGCCAATATCTGCAAGTAAAAGCTGCACAAGTTAACCATAGTTAAATGTCTGAGAACGCATAGAGTTTATAAAAGGATCTACCTTGCATTGTGACTTGCCATTCACCCTTCAAGTTTTTTCAAGTGACCATTAGAACCACACCTTCTAAGATGGGTCATATATCTAGACAAAAAGATATAATATCTGGGACAGAAGTCCTGTAGGAGAACTCCTAGATGCTGCCTAAGCCTGGGTAAAGTTCTAGAATGGACTGTAATTTTTGGTTTAAGCAAGCCACTGTACGGTAACAGCACGAGCAAACTTTGTTTGGCATAGGTTGGGGATTCCAGCAGCTAGTAGACACACCAAGATAGCAAATGGTTGAACATTTGAGTTGCCTTCATCACTAACAGCGGCTGCTTATAATGGCTGGGGAGATGTGGCACAGCGTTAGATCCTATACCACCTTGGCTGTTGAGGCCTGGATGTCCTGTGCTGGGAAGAGCATGTCAGTGCCAGCTGATGAACTGGAGCTGAAAACAGAAGCGAAAGGCATTTCATTCACAAAATGAATTGGATCCCTTTCATATAATTCTTCCAAAGGTAGATTGGAAAATCTTTTTCTTGACGGTCTCTTCAAGAGCTATCAGTTGGAAGAAAGGTTGTCACCACTGCATTTCACTACAAATATGGCAATATAGTAGCGGGTTTAGTACCAGTGTTTGGGCCTTTTGGCTTGTGCACCCAGCACAGTGGTAGAGAAGTAGAAGTGACTTTACAAATTTTGCAGCATGTTTAAAAAGAACACTTTCCACTTTAACTAGAGATTTGCCTGTAGCTAAGCTGATCTAGCAGTGTATGGAAAATCACTTTTGTAATGGAACAAGCTATCAGATTTCTTCTTTTCCATTATAAACTGAACTGGTCATGGCAGGGCATTGAGAGGAGCTAAACTTAACTGATTTCTGCCATCCCTTGCACAGAAATTGATTTGTACAGTTCTGCTATATGGGTCACACACTTTCATACATTTCACAAAGCTCTCAACAGAACCAGGTGTCCCAGTGACTATCCCTGCCCCTTCCTCACTCCATCAGTCACCTATCTATGCACTCAGCCCCAGATTTACAAAGGGATTAAATTGTGGGGACACTCAGTGACATTTAGCTTTTAGGTACTTAGCTCAAGGAATGGAACTGGTAAATCCACAATTCCACAAATCTGCAAGTTTGTTTTTTAATGAAATTGGCTGTCGCTGCTGTACTTAGTGTTGAACTCAATGCTTTATGTGTTGTAAGCATGCTTCGAGCATGCCTACTGAAGCAGGTCCTTTAGGGATCTAGCTTGTGAATCATGGGCAATTTTAGGCATGAAATAGGGGTTGAGATGTGCCAACTTTGCCAAGGAGGTAGGACCTCTCAGCATGTGCAGGAGCTAAACTGTAGGTGCCTAACTAACTTTATTGGTAAGAATTTAGTCATGTATGGACTCTTAGGTGCCTAAGCAGCCAGTCAGGATTTTGTGGCTTGTCCACTTAGTTGTAGGTACATGAATCCTGCAGAACTCTCACTCAGTTTTGTATTGGGTCTTCAATCCAAAAGTGACTGATGTATGGGTGACTGAAAGAAGCAGTGCTAACGTGCAAAAATAAATATTGAAATGAAAGTCTTGTTGTTGTTTTTTTCCTGAGAAATGCCCTATTTTTTTTCAAATGTTACTAGCCCAAAATATTCAGGCCTGAAATCCTGGCCTGGTTTGTGCATATGAGTAAAAAACTTCAACTGCCCAAAGATTTAGTGAGTTTAAGAGAGCAATGACTGGTTTTACAATAAATCTTGTGGTAGCTTTTCATTGCAGCAGTTGACTGGAGAAAAACAATCAGAAATCTGCTTATTTATGCTTGTGTTTTAAAAGGGCGTATTTAAGGTAAGTCTGGGAGTGAAGATGTGAATGGTGATTTGGGAAATATGTACCTGCTCTCTTCAGGGACAAAGTTCAATTAACTTCTTTCCTTACCCTTTAACATTGGAATTTGTCATCTGTTGGTTTTGGGGACAACCCTGAATTGAGATATCAAATAGTTAATTTTAAAAACATTTTGAATGGTGCATGCCTATGTACCAGCACTGTTTCAGAGAAAACTGTGTTCCTGTGTTGCATAGTCTGAATATAGGTTTTAATTATTTTCTTTTTGTACTTTAATG
>NW_005842306.1:0-3428 GCF_000455745.1 Alligator sinensis | reverse complement strand
GGGGGGGGGGGGGGGGGGGAAGCATTTAGATCAGCTGATGCATCATAATAAAAGTGTTTTTGTGACTGCTGATGAATGCAGTGAAGCCAATTCTTTGTTGCCATGTGTGGAGTCCTTGGTACTAAACTGCAGGTCTTATACAGTAAATGCTATACTAATGCCTACTGCACTAATCTGTAAATCATGAAAAGAGCAACAATAATTTTTCAGACCTGTAAACAGAAGAACTGAGAGTGTGGCTGAGGTAGTATAACTGCTCTTGCAGTTTGGTAGCTTTCATTCATGGGTTTCAAGTTCTGCATATTCGTAAAACAATAAAACTGGAGCAAATTCACTAATAAAAGTGTAAGCAAAAAACACTGACCAACCTACTCTCTGGATTAAGAAAGGGAACTATCAAAATAATGTTGCTTTGTTTATTCAATTTGTCGTAACATGGGAGTTTCCAATAAAATATCAGACTAAATCTCTGCTTCTTTAAGGATAGCCAACAAATATACATTACTAAATGATTTCCAGAAGCCCTTTAAAAAAAAAAAAAATTACTAGCTTTATTTTTAATTATATTTGTACAACTTTATATATGGTAATTATGTGTTTTGCTTTAAACATCAAGTTACATTGAGAAATAAATTGTATAGTCAGAGTCTGAATTTTAAGTGTGATCAGTGTTTAAAAAGCAATTAACACAGAGAGGTGTATTGGGGGAAGGGATAAAGCAGAGACAAGAAACTGAAAGCTGAATAAACTTGTTGTAATGTGTAAGAGGCAGTAGGGAATCTGGATACATATAGCATGAGGAGAGTTTTGAATAAAGCAAATTCTTTCAGAGGGCAGCATCATTTTTTTTAATGAAAAATATGATAACTAGAAATCACTCCTGTGCTTCCCCCCACTCTCCCCCCCAGTATTAACAAACATTTAATGATTTCTTGATCGTAATCCTTTATGAAATCTGAGGTTTCATTGTGGTTTTGAAACAGGTAGGAGAACAAGAGTTGAAAGATTTGTACCCATCTAATTCTTCTTGGTATTGAGTCAAGGAATTTTTTATGCAATCTTCTCTTTGACGCAATGTGGTTTTGACCTGGGCGCACATTTGTGATACACCAATGTAACCAGAGAAACACAAAAGATAGTGTTATGCTATCTTGTTTTCATGGGAACTTTTTGGCTAATCAACTTAAAATATTTTCTATACACAATTCTCTGTTCTCATCAATGTTAGTGTGATTGTCTAACTGCCAATCACATTAATGGGAGCAACACGTGCGCAGTAATGGGAGAATAGAACCCCTGTGGCATTTATTTAGTTGAATCTTTCAATCAAACATTTCTTTTCCTTCCAGAAATGACAGACAAAACCTAAAGTAATAGCAGAATTTGTAAAGGAAACCTAAGGATAGAAATAGAACTGAAGTAATAATAACTTGCTGTCACTTTTTATATGTAGCTTCTTTCATCTGTGGATCTAAAACTCTTCCCAAAGGCTAAATTAGTATTAGCCCCATTTTTTATACAGGTAAACTGAGACAAATAGCATAAGTGCTTTGCCAAGAGTCATGTATAGAGTCGGTAGTATTACCAAAGCCTATTGCTTTGAGCAAACTGGGAAAATTCGGAGTACTGTTGTGAAAATTCTTTCATTTAAGGACAATCTACCATCTAAGCTACCGTATGTTAAAAGCAGCAAAGTTGTAAAGTGTGCTGGGGTATAACTTAAAAAAATCATCATTACAAGGAAGATGCTTAAAGCCAGTACTTTTTATGCAAGATACAAACCTGCTCTTCAAGTTTAAAAAAAATTAAGCCAAGATCCCTGTTCTCAATGATGTAATCTAATAATTTATTTCAACTACCATTATTTATTTAAATCATATGCTAACCATATCTGGTCAGGATATAAGGGTGGAGGAGTGCTTAGTAATGAAATTTTTTATCATATTTCTTGAAACATCATTTTCATGGACACCGTCCAACCAGCTCTGTTGCTAAACAACCTTATAGCAACACCATAAAACTCCACCCTCTTAGGAGAACTGTGACTTTCAGCTTTGAACATAATGAGAACATCTTCTCTACAAAATGTACAGTACTGAAAACGTAACTCTAATCTTCTGCTGTAGGGTGAGCTGAGGAGCACTGTTAATGTTGTCTGTAACACAAGTGCCTTACCCATTGTCTGTGGTGGTTTTCTGGCTTTGTGTTGACTACTAACAAGGGCTCTTCCAGACAATGGTAGACAAAAAACCTAAACAGCAAACACTGAAAGACTAGTTGGAATTTCCAATCCTGCTAGTAATGTGAAGGGGAAAATTAGGGTTCACTAAGGAGAGCAACAAAGAATACACTTGAAAATGTAAGTTGAAAGACAAATGTTCCTGGATCAGTTTCTCCATTAATTTTGTCTATGTGGTTTTGTTAGTTTTTTTTTATTGTATAATAAAGATCACCTACACATGTTATACTGATACTGGACATCATGTTTAGCCAGTAAGTTATAAGGACAAATTGTTTCCCTTTTGAATATTACCTTTGTCTGCTGAAACTGATAAAAACCAGGAGTTCAAACATAGTGGGATGGAGACTCCTTATTCTTGATTGTGCATATGCAGCATATAAGCTAAGTATAGGGGAACGGTTCTGGATGCTGTTCTCAGCTCTGAATCTCCTTAAACTTTGCTGGTTTATGGTAATATTAATGATGAAATAATTTGCATTTGGTTTCGTCAGAGATATGGAATGCAGAATTGCTGGAAAGCGTACAATATGTGGATATATGGAGGGAGCACTTTCGTAAATGCCTACATTTTGGGTGTTTTTATGAAATGTAATATAAAAAGCACTTTCTTTGCCAAAACTTCCTTTCTGCTGGGCTTCCCTCTAATGTAATTTCCATCAGTTAAAGAATAAAGAGAGCATGTTTCTGGGATTGTTTTGCTTGGCAGCATACAATGAAAAGAAGGATTTTTGTTGTGTTATTTCTCAGCTCCTTCACACAAAGAAATACTGTACTGCTCTCAAAAATCTCTTAGTACAAATGCCTCCTGTCACAAGTGATCAGTGTTATGCCACTTTGACACAGCTGTAGTGGATGTTGCAGTGTTATAAAATTGTTGTCTCAGTACAGGAGATTCAGTATTATGGGGGAAGTCCATAGATTTTATTTTCAGTATTCAAAGTTACATTAATTGTAGAGAGACAGTCATTTGATTAAACTGTTGCTGTAAAATAGCATCACCAAATGCAGGTACAGCTGAAGAATTGAATCTGGACTACCAGAATGCTATAGGGCTTGGTGAGAGATTGGCTTAGTAAAATGGTTTCTGCAATCATCAAAACATCTTACTACTTGTACAAGGAAGAGAGCTCCCTGAATTAGTCTATAATAATAAAAATAGACATTTTTTTCATAGACATTAGGGCTG
>NW_005842305.1:1647180-1661348 GCF_000455745.1 Alligator sinensis | reverse complement strand
TTGAGACCCTCTGGGTCAAGATATGGGGAGGACGTGGCAAAAGGGACCTTACTGTAGCAATATATTACAGACCTCCACATTGAGATGAGGAGCTAGATCTGGAATTCTCCAGAGACCTGGAAGAGGCTACGAGAGCATGGGATATGGTAGTCATGGGCGACTTTTTAACTAGCCAGACATCTCCTGGGAAGAACACTTGACCAGATTTGACTGGTCGCATAGATTCCTGACCTGTATCAACGAGTTCTACCTGTCTCAGGAAGTATATGGGCCGACCAGAGGAAATGCCCTCCTAAATTTAGTTTTGGCCAAGGGGGATGACCTGGTGAGTGATCTGACAATAGAGGGTAACCTAGGCAGCGGTGACTACAACACTGTCACTTTCACTGTCTGTCATAGGGCTGGGAAATCTGTCAGTAAGGTACAAATTCTTGACTTTTAAAAAAGCTGACTTCAATAAGCTAAGGACTTTAGTAAGTGATGCCCGAAGGGATCGTGGACCACAGAGAAAGTGTGGATGAAGAATGATCATTCCTCAAGAACACGATCCTTTGTGCACAGAAGTTGTCCATACCTGTATGCAAAATAGGCGTGTCCACATCTGTAAGGGGCAGATTAGAAAAGCAAAGGCGGTGACCGAATTCAGGTTAGCAACCAAAATCGAGGATAATAAGTTCTTTTATAGGTATATGGGTAACAGGAGGAAAACCAATGGAAATGTGGGACCACTGCTCAATGTATCTGGACATCTGATCACGAACACCAAGGAAAAAACAGAACTGAATGAGTACTTTGCATCTGCATTCTACCAGTCAAAGAGTGATAGCTTGCCAAATGCAAATATGACATGGAATAATCACAGTAGGTCCCTACCAACAGCAGTGTAGAGCTGGTGAAAGAACAGCTAGAGAGACTGGGTATCTATAAGTTGGCAGGACTGGATGAGCCCTATCCGAAAGTGCTGAACAAACTAGCTGAAGTCACTGCAGGGCTGCTGGCGAACCTCTGAGAATATGTGGCGCTTGGGAGAGGTCCCAGAAGACTGGAAGAGGGCCAATGCTGTGCTCTTCAAGAAGGGGAGGAGAGAGGACCCAGGGAACTACAGGCTGATCAGCCTGACCTCAATCCCAGCAAAAATCCTCAAAAAATTTCTCGGGAAGTCCACATGTGATAAGCTAGTAGAAGGCAAAATTCTGAACAACAGCTAGCATGATTTTGTTGCAGGTAGGTCATGTCTGACTAAACTCATCTACGACCAGGTTACTCACCATCTGGATAAGGGAGACACGGTCAATGTCATTTACTTGGACTTTAGGAAGGCTTTTGACTTAGTGCCCCATGAGGCTCTCAAGGTAAAACTAGGGGACTCTATGGACTCAACAATTCAATGGTCAGATGAGTGGGGAAACTGGCTGCAGGGTTGGACCCAGAGGTTACTAATAGACGGATCTGTGTCGACCTGGCAGAAGGTAGCCAGTGGGGTCCCCCAGGGTTTGGTACTTGGACCAGTGCTTTTCAACATCTTCAATGATGTGGGGGTGAAAAGCGTACTGGCAAAGCTTGCAAATTCCCTTAAGCTGTGGGAAAGTGTGACCACAACTCAGGGTAGGCGGACAATACAGACAGACCTACACAGATTAGTTAGATGGGCTGACCAGAGCCAGATGCTGTTCAACACCTGAGAGTGTAAAGTGCTCCATCTGGGAAGGAAAAATCTGCAACAAACTTACAGGCTCAGTAGTGCTATGCTAGCGAGCACCATGTCTGAAAAGGACCTGGGGGTCATAATTAACCATAAAATGAATATGAGCCACCATTGTGATGCTACAGTTATCAGAGCAAACAGTACGGTGACATGCATCGACTGATGCATCTCAAGCAAAACTAAGGAAGTTATTCTCTCACTCTACTCAGCATTGGTGAGGCCACAGCTGTAGTACTGAGTCCTGTTCAGGGCACCACACTTCAAGAAGCATGTGGAGAAGCTTGAGAGAGTCCAGAGAAGAGCCACTTGTATAATTAGAGGCCTGAAGAACAAGCCATATGAGGAAAGGCTAACAGATATTGGACTGTTCAGCCTAGAAAAGAGAAGAAGAATTCAGGGGGATTTGGTGGCAGCTTACAAATATATCGGGGGGTGAGCATCAGGGGCTAAGCAAACAACTATTAACCAAAGCGCCCCAGGGAAAAAGCAGGAGCAACTGTCATAAACTAGAAGAAAGTTTCAGCTATAAGAATACAAGGAAAAACTTCTTCGTGGTTTGTGTGACCAGACTCTGGAATAGACTCCCAGTGCGGGTGATGCAAGCAGTACCCTGGGTATCTTCAAAAGGAGACTGGATGCACATCTTACCAGGGTTATTTGACCCCAGCAGTTATTTTCTGCCCAAAGCAGGGGGGCTGGACCCAGTCATCTCATGAGGATCCTTCAAGCCCTAAACTTCTGTGACTTGGTGAGGCTGCAGATGGGAAGTCTGTAAAAGAAAAGGTGTGGGGAGAATTGCAGCCAGAACCTCAGCAGATTCTGGAGGAGATGGAAGGGGGGCTGCAGCCTGGCACACTCAAGGTAGGCGTGTGCCAGGGTCTCCCTCCGTGGGCAAAAGGGGCAGCTGCAGCTGTTGGGGTTGTCCATAAAGTGTGCCAGGTGTATGCCCATGGAAATGACTCCATGGAGGTGCCACCAGCCAAGGTTCCTGGTGGCTCGTGAGATCAAGGTAGAATATAGGCTAGTCTGCCAGGGACCCCTGCCCTTGCCTGGGGTGTCCCGCCATTTGTTGTTGGGGTGGGACACAAGGATGGGATGATGGACTTTGTGGAATTGGAGCATATAGAGTGGACAGTGATGGACTGTTTGGAAGTGGACTGGCTTGGTGTCCCCCACCCTGCTGTGGTCGTGGGGAGGGGGGCACCATGGGGCCTGCTGAGGCAGTGGCCCCACAATGAGCTCCAGAGGGCTGGGGGACATGGGTCGGGGGGGGACGACATGCACTGCTCTGGCACAGGACTTGGTCAATGTAGGTAAATGCAGTGTGCGGCAGGGCAGCCTTTACCTCTCAGACTATGCAGCAGAGAGCATGCAGTATGGGCAGCTACATGGGCTGGACCAGCACAGAGGGATTTGCCCACCCCTGCCTACCATAGTCCAGGAGTTCTCTGACGCAAGTGATGTGGGCCAGGACCATCTTCTGGTGCACCCAGGGCACCTCAATCGGCAGCACCGCCAGCTGCAAGTTTTTCAGCAGGGTCTCGGCAAGGAGGTCAGCACCCTGGGTGGACTGTCCCTGGGGACCTGGAGATGGAAACCAGCCCCCGGGCCCTGAGGAGGTCAGGATAGAAATCTGGCAGCTTCTCCAGGTCCTTGCTTTGGGGAGGCCCTGTAGGTAGAAGAGCTGCCGGTAGTATCAGAACCTCTGAAGGCAGCAGAGGAAGGTACAGCCGTCCAGGCACTATGTTGCCTGGGTACCGGCGCCATAGAGGAGTCTCTGCAAGGCCTGAATGTGGAAGGTATGGATCTGGCTGTGGAGGAAGAATAGGCCTTGCCCACACTCCCGCAAGGGGAGGCTTGGGACACCTACAGAGACCCAGTGTGTCCCATCCAGAACTGGTTGTGACAGGAGACTGGGCAAGACAGACCTATGATCTGACCCAGTCAATGACAGTTCTCGTGGATAGTCATCGTTACCGGTCTGCTTGGAGTGACGAATGAATCAGCTTTTACTGTATGTAACTAGAAGCAACATTGTCTTCTATCAACATGTGATCACCCAAAACCTAACTTCTCTTTGGGGCAGAGGGAGGGCTGATGGCTTGGGTCTCCTCGGATATTGGGTTGAGAGCTGTCTCTGTTTCTCTAACTTGTACTAGCTGTTGCTAAATATCAGCTGAAACAGTGAATGTATCTTATGAGTTCCCTGAGCTCCTGCAAGGCCTGACATGTGAAATCTAACAGGAGAGGCTTCTGGGAAAATAGACTTATTATTGTTTATCTGTGCCTGCAGGGAAACTACTGCAATTCAAAATGGTGAAGGAGGAGGAGAAGGGGATTCCTGTGCGGGTTGCACTCCGCTGCCGCCCCTTGGTCATGAAGGAGATAAGCGAAGGGTGCCAGATGTGTCTGTCCTTTGTGCCTGGGGAGCCCCAGGTAAGGGAGTGTTTTCTCCATTCTCTCCTTACCCCAAAATGATTCTGTGGACCTCAGTGGAGTTTTCAGATTTGTACCACTGCAAGCAAGAGTTGAATTGATCATTGAGTAACAGCATGCAAATGGGGAAAGTAGCCCTCATTACTGGCTTTTATCTTCCCTACAGGTAATTGTAGGCAATGACAAATCCTTCACATACGACTATGTATTTGACCCATCAGCTGAGCAGGAGGAAGTCTTTAATACATCTGTTGCCCCTTTAATACAGGGCATCTTCAAAGGTGAGATTTACTGGAGTGTGCATAATTACTTTTAAAAAATCATAGCAAAGGTACAGGAGACTTTCATTGGGGTTTGGGATACCCCAGTGACATCAGAAGCTGCAAGAACAGCTAGTAGAAATTGCTTTGTTATCCACTCTAACCCTGCAGCCTTTTTTCAAAGAACAAGCTATTATGCCTAGAAATCTATCCCAGACTGAAGTGGTGAGAGCTACATCCTACCAACTTACTGCTAGCCAGGTTTTCCAGTGGATTCCCAAGGTGAATTGGATAGGTTCACTTGACTTTGAAAAGTAAAGATGGACTTGTTTTTTCAAACTTCATCTGAGGCTTGTGAGCTGAGGTACTGAAAAGGTGGTGGAAGGGTGATGGAGTGCTTACATGCTGTTTTTGGCGTCCTTAGTTAGAGCTGTGGAACTGGCTTGTATGAGCTGGGCAGGGATGCTGGTTTTATCTTGTACTTAAACGCTAGATAAGGTACCTGTTTTTAGTGGACCTTTTGTCCCTAGTGAATTGACTACATGTATGGTCAGTGTTGTGTAAACTGCGAGATTTGGCCTATTTCCACGGAGGCCTCTAGCTTTATGCTGAAACGTGCTTGAAATGCTCCTCTCCCCTTCCATCTATGTGTTGTCAGTCTCTAATTTTTCTTTCTTTGATTCCTCAGGGTACAATGCTACTGTCCTAGCATATGGGCAGACAGGTTCTGGAAAAACCTATTCTATGGGAGGCACTTTCACTCATGATCAAGAACATGAACCTAGTGTTGGAGTTATTCCTCGCGTAATTAAAGTACTATTTCAAGAAGTAGAGCGGAAGCAGGACTGGGCATTCAGTTTGAAAGTCTCATATTTGGAGGTAAAAAATATTTATGGTTTCTGAATATCTGGAATTTAAAGCCTCGCTTCATAAGAGTAATTTTCAACAAGTGTAATACCTTGGGCCAACAGGGTTTGTTTAAGCTTTAGGTCACATTTTACATGTGAGGATTGGCAAGAACTGGAACTAAGTTCTTTTTTTTTCCTTATTTTTGTTAATCAAACTTGCTTTTATGTAGCAAGTTAAATAGTCAGTCTCTTTAAGGTGGCACTTCAGTCAGTTGACAAGAAAGACTCTTATATCAGCTGCTAGACATAGTTCAAAGGACTTGTGGAAGCCCTATAGCAGATGGGACTGCATCCTTTTTTGCAACAGGCTTGCCTGCCATTAAAGCTAACATTGCACCTGTAATCTCTGGAGCAGAGCATGTGCAGTACGGCTGTGCGAAACTTTGCTGGCTGTTTCGTTTTGGGGCTGTTTCAACTTGTTTCAAGCTTGAAACAGTGAAATCAAAACAAAAGGAAGGACTTCGAAACAGCCTTGAAATGAAACGAGGGCAGTCAACATTTTGAAAGTTTCAAAACTCAAGCAGGGCTTGTCTGCAGGGAAACAGAAAGTAAGGAGAGGGAGGGGGGGAAAGACTGCTCTCGTATTGACTGTAGCTGGCCAGTGACTCTGGTCCTTCCCTGAGGCCCCTTCCAATTCCAGTGTTCTGGGGGAGGAATGGAAGAACTGCATAAAAGGCAGCATTGTTTGCACTGGCCTGCTTTCTGTCACCCATGTCACAAATTTTGCTTGTCAGCAGCGTGAGGTGCAGCTTCCCAGAAACCCTGGTACTTATCTCCTTGAAACCTGGCAGGCTTCATGGCCTAAGCAGAGGCTACCATGCCTGCAGTTTTCACCCCCCTGTGCCTTAACACGCACACAGTCACACATGTAACGAGTTTTACTTGTCAGCAGCCTGAGGTGCAGTTTCTCAGAAACCCCTGGACCTGTCTCCTTGAAACTTGGCAGGCTTCATGGCCTCAGAAGGAGCTACCTTCCCTGCAAGGTCCATCCAAATCGGGCAAGAACTGACAAAGTTATAGGCAGTTTCATGGTTCCCCATTATAGCCTATGAGCGAAACAGTTTTGAGGAAATGGAACAATGGTTTCAAAACGAAACTCGAAATGAAACACTGTCCTGTAAAAACAGAAGTCAAAACGAAACATTGCTGTTTCACACAGCCCTAATGGTGCAGAGTTCTAGATTAAAAATCTCTAAGGGAGACTTTATTTCCAGAGGGATGGACACAAATTGAGAGTCGTCTCAAGGCCATGCTCTGCTTTCTGATGCTTAGGATGATCACACTAATAAGACTCCTCTTATGTAGAGACCATGGGCATAGAAAAGAGAAGCAAATGTGTAGAAACAGAACTGCCTCTCACAACAGCAAGACCAAGTAGATGAGATGGATGCTGTCTCTTGCAAAATCAGATTGACCTTCCATTGTCCTGTGTACTGCTTGTCCACTTTGCTCAGTACTGCTTGTTCTGAGCTGCTGTTCTAATATCTTCAGATCTACAATGAGGATGTCCTCGACCTGCTATCTCCTGTGAGAGAGCGATCTTCTCAAATCAGTATCCGGGAGGATCCCAAAGAAGGCATTAAGGTGTGTTGTCAAAGGTGTACGTACGAAGGGGTAGAATGGATGGTATTGTGCAGTCTTGCCTAGCCTTTAGTAATTCAAAACTGCTGTTTGCAAACTCAAAAGGTGACAACTATGCCACAAAGTTTTTGGCAAGAATGGGCCATAGAGATTAAAGCAGTGTATAGAACAGGGGTGGCTAAAATGCGGCCCGGGGGCCAGATACAGCCCACCAGGCTATTCTATCTGGCCTGCGGGGCCCCTAAAAAAATTTAGAAAATTTATATTTATCTGCCCTGGGCTGCCTGTCACGCGGCCCTCGATGGCTTGCCAAAACTCAGTAAGCGGCCCTCTGCCCAAAATAATTGCTCGCCCCTGGTATAGAAAATATGCCCTTTGGAGCAAAGCTGAAATGTCTGGGTGTGAACTCCAGGGAAGCTTGTGCTTTTGATCATTCAGTCTAAACCTGGTCTGTGGCTATAAAAGAGCTTTTGTCTTCAGCTCTGGGTAATGGTCATGCTTCCATAATAGTATATAGTTTGCTGTGTGCCCCACATACAAAGTGTTTCCGGTTAGATGGTATCAATGTTGTTTTAGTTTCACAATACATTGTGATCGCACATCACTTTCAGTAGGTTTGCCTCTGGTAAATGGGGGGCAGGTCTCATTAACTGCAGTATCCATTTATGTGGACTCCTAAGCAGGAAGTTAGCATGGCTGGGAAGCTACTAGGGCAGTCCTTGTAGTTTGAATCCCCTGGGCTTTGCTCTCACATGATTATCTGGTTTTGGATCTTTGTCTGTTAGTTGTAATTTGCTGAGAAGTCAAAAAGCAGAACTTTAGTCTGCAAGTTGTAAGAATGAAATTGCATTTTCTTCTTTGACATAGGTAATAGGGTTAACGGAACAAGAAGTGGCCTGTGCCCAGGATACGGTATTCTGCCTGGAGCAAGGAAACAATTCAAGAACTGTGGCCTCCACAGCCATGAATTCACAGTCCTCACGGTCCCATGCAATCTTCACAATTTCCATTGAGCAGAGAAAGAAAAGTGACAAGTGAGTTGAATGATGGCTTCTTCTGGAATCCAGTAACCTTCACTTAAGGAATGTGCTTTTAAACCCAGTGGATCAGTTGCTTGTGCACTTGCATGCTGGCTCGGGGATCTAACTATCCTGTTTTTGCCACAGGAATAGCAGCTTTCGCTCAAAGCTCCATCTTGTAGATCTTGCTGGCTCTGAGCGGCAAAAGAAGACCAAAGCTGAGGGAGACAGACTAAAGGAAGGTAGGTAAAGGAGAACTAGAAATTTCCTTGTGATTGCAAGTTTGAGCTTGTCACATCTGAAAAGAGCAAAATACAATACATTGTTCTGGGCCCTAACTATGGGGAGGTGATCTGGTCTCTTGTGTGGAGGTGTATATTCCCATTCTGGCCTTCCAAGGAATCCAGCAGAAACAAGGGAAACAAAGTCCTGTTCTCCTCAATCATCCTCTTCCCTCCTACATCTGAAATGTGAGGGGAAAAGGAAACTTCCCCAATCACTTTTGTTCCTTTTATCCATTAGGGGGAATGAGGCTTCCACTTTGTTCAGTGAAACTTCAAGCTTATTAGGGGTGGTCTAGCAGAAGTTGAGGCAATGGCTAGGTACAGACATTCAAAAAGCCTGAGCCTGAATTGATTTAATTGTGTGAGACACCTGTCACCTGTTGCCTGCTCACGGCAGTGCCAGGCATTTTAGGGTGGGCTGCTGTGGGCTAGTTGATGCCTACGCCCCTGGACCGCGGGGCCAGGATGGACCATGCTGCAGCAGTCCATTGCCTCCCCCTGCCACTGCCCATGCCCCTGGTCCACAGCAGCCCACCCTGAGCGCCTGGCACCATTGCGAGCAGGCAGCGGGTGACTGATGTCTCACCTCTGTCTACTGCAATGGTTTGCTCTGCCACTGCCATAACCCCCAGGAGAGGGAGGGGAGTGGGAAGCCGTGCTCTAGCTGCAGCCCGCCTGCAAACTGCGGCCCCTGCATGGGGCTGTAGGTGGCTGGGTGCTGGCCCCTGCCCCCTAGGGCCACCACAGCCTGGGCTGCACTGCTGCAGTGGGAGACAGCAGTGATTCAGGTTCTGTGATTAGCCCCAGCTCCCCCCCCACATCCCCTTCCACACCAGCAGCCAGGTCACATGCCCCCTTCCCATAGCTGGACCTGCATCATCCTTGGCTGCCGCTCACTGCTTCTCTGAGAGACTCAGCCCAGATGCTGCAGCCCAGGCCCTGTCCCAGGGGATCTTCAGCTTGGGAAGGAACCAGCACTGTGTTGGTGCCCATGCCACTCCCCACTTCCCCTCGGGCTACTGGCATCTGGCCGCCATGGCCCTGGGTGCACAAGTGGAGCCTATCTGTGCCTGGGCTCCCCCACCTTCCCCCGCTTCACTGCGGGGATTAAACCTTCCCTTCCCCTCAGGCTACCAGGGTTTGGCCATGCTTCTACTCCTGCTGGAGCAGTGAGGTTGCGTGGCAAGGGCTGCTGCTCGCTTCCAAGCAGACCTGGCTGTACTCCAGAGCAGGGTTTTGCACCCCCACCACCATCTCAGCCAGCTGGAGCAGTGATAGTGCTCCAGCTAGGGAGGAGAGGGGTGAGGCCAATCCTGCTTGGCTGAAACAAATGGCCCAGCTGAGTGCTGCAGAGCATGCTGGAGGACTCTGACTTAACTTAAACCAGGAAGGGGGGGGTCTGAGACAAAAATTCCATAAACCAGTTTGACCTCAATCAGTTCAGTCTGATACTACATTCAACCAGGTTTATTTCAAACTGGTTTTGGTCATTTTGAAACTGGTTTATGTGCATTGAACTTCTGTTCTGTTACAGGTTTAAACCAGTTTCTGATCACCTAAACCAGTTTATATGCAACTTCTGTCCGTAGCCTTAGAGGTTGTCTTGCAAGGTGTTCCAAGAGAAGTTGTGTAGGCAGATCCAGAACTTCTGTTTTTTTCCTGTTGTGTTTTATTTATGGTTCTGAGGCTGAGAGATCAGGACCCTGGAATGGGATGGACAGTGTCTTGGATAAATAAGATTATCTGAATTTGTGATGGAAGTTCAGAACAGATATAAATCCTTAAGCTTTCGGGCATCCAGAATAGTAGCTGAAAACGAGCTGTTCTGTAACTACCCATTGCAATCTTTATTTCAGATCAGCTGGGCTTGACCATTGGTAGAGACAACTATTGGATGGTTGGTTTGATCTATGTGGAGTTTATATGTTCAGTGCTGTGAAATTGGTAGGGAGATATGGTAGGAGAGAGGCAGCCAACCTGCACCTCATTGATCACAAGTGTCACAGGCAGCCTTTCATGTGTGTCATGCAGCCTATAAGGCAATGGAAGGGGATCAGAGGGGTATATAGGGGGGGTGCAGGGCTTGCCTCATGGCCTGCCTGCCAGGAAATTTCATCTCCTCTGGGGTAGGAGACGAGACAAGTTTCCCAACCTTGCACAGTAGCTGACAACTGCACCAGGTTTTTAGAAGAAAGACATCTCTGATGTAATGGTGATACCTGAAGAAAAAATGCCAAAACTTTCCTGCCTGCCACTCTTGTTAAAGGCTTGTAAATAGCAAAACAAGCAGTCACTGCACGTCAGTGGTATAGAGCATGTGCAGGGGAGAACAGTGCTTATTGTTGGATTAGTTAGAAGAGCCAACAGGATGAGACTGGGTACTTTCTTTTGACTAGGGCCAAGTTACCCTAGTCATGGGAAGCTGAGCAGCTCTTTGAAGAACACTGACGTTTATGACCCTGCTCTCTTGCCAAATGGCCTTCTGCAGCGCATTGGTGTTATAACTGTGGTCCCAGTTCTTTTCATTCAAGCTAGAGGAAGAAAACAGTGAGACCAGATACCAGTTGCCTTCTGGGAACTGAAGTTTCTTTTGCGGGGACTGAGCTTTGTTTTCTGGCTGGGTATAGAAAACAGATTTTAGATGTTCTCACTTTGAGATTTATTTATGTACAGGAATCAACATCAACAGAGGCCTTCTGTGCCTGGGAAATGTGATCAGTGCTCTTGGTGAGGAAAACAAAAAGGGTGGTTTTGTACCCTACAGAGACTCTAAATTAACACGGCTGCTGCAAGGTAAGAGCCAGATTTATGGTAAATTCTAAATCCATGTGAAACTTGATTGGCAAAGACTAATAAACTCAGACTTTGTAAGCCTCCAGGTCAAGTGATGTCTCTGCATGATTGTATTTTGTGCCTTTTTTTTGCTTTCTCTCCATGGCCATTAGACTTGCTGTACTTTTGATACAGTACTTTCTCTCTGAAGGGGAAAAAACCTTTTGAAACCTAAGGGTTTTTACACTAAATTACTTGCATCTGGGATCAAAAACAGTAATATGCTTCAAGTCACAACTCAACAGGTGCTGCACAGTGTTATGACCAAGGATCCAGGTTTTCCATTTGCTGCAGGAAAACTCGGATTTTTCCTTTTCACACAGAAAAACACGGATTTCTCATTTTAAAGGGAAAATCTGTAATTTTCTCCTTTAAATGGGAGAATGTAGAATTTATTTTATTATAATGATTGAGGCACTTGCAGGCTTACAAATTTCTTTAAAATTGTAACAAACAATATTTTACTGATCTAAACTGATATCTAATATATATAGTGGTGTTTCATTTTAATTGTAGGAAAACATGGATTTGGGGGTTTTAATGAAAGAATTCTGGACTTTTTATCAGAGAATTTCTGATTCTTAAACAAAGAAAACCAGGATCCCTGGTTATAACAGACTAAAGTTAAGGCATTTCGTAGCATGACCTTTGGCATTCACAAGCTTAACTGTAACTCTGAATTTTCTGAGTGTATAATGCTTGTCTAGGATAGTGATGACATAATTTAATGGCATACCCTAAATTACTGACCTGGACCCTTGATTTTTGTCTTAATGAAACTCTAGTCTGGGAAACAGGAAATAATGCATTTTATTGAATGAGTCTGTTTTGTGAAATGTAAGCATGCAGGCCATTTTTAGTAGTATTTAAAACCTCTTAGAAGGAGCCATAGTTTAAACCCATTTGAGAAGTCTGGGCTGTATAGAACCATCAGTACCATTCTTGGAGATCATCATTGATAGTGCTCTGAGTTTGAAACCAAAAAAGTCTTAATGGGTAGCTCATATTAAGAAAAAACTTTCTCAAACTGCCAGAGGATGAGTTTTGGATGTCTGTGAAACTTCTGCTTGCTATAGGGAAGCTGGTGCCATCAGAAGGAAGAACACTTGAAAAACTGATAAAGGATGCATGTCAGGATGGGCATTCTATTTGGGGCTTTTTGATGTCTATTGGCGTTTGGAATTGGGATCCAAAAGAGTCTGTTTTGAGCAAAGAATAGTTTACTTTCTTGGGCTAGGGCAGGAAGTAGAGAAGTTGAGGTTCATACCAGCAGCAGTAAGCTGAGAATGCCACTTGTAATTCACCAGGTAACACTTCAAAAAGCATTAGTCAAAATTCATCCAGTGGAGGATTATGTGGGCCTGATGCAGGCCATGTTGAAATTTGGTAATACAGCTCTGGACTTCTTACTACTGTCCCACTTGGCCATTCTTGCTGCATCTTGAAATGCAGATATCCTGTCCATTTCTGTTTTCTTCAGATTCCTTGGGTGGCAACAGCCACACACTTATGATTGCCTGTGTGAGCCCAGCAGATTCCAACATGGAAGAAACTTTAAACACTCTTCGCTATGCCGACAGGGCAAGAAAAATAAAAAATAAACCAGTTGTCAACATTGATCCACAGACAGCTGAGTTGCATCATCTAAAACAGCAGGTATTGGGCTCTCTTCTAGGTCGGGTGGGGTTGGGGGAGAGGAGGCATGTGCCATGTATAGCTAAAGTAAGCATTAATTCTCTTGTGGCAAGGTTGAGAGCTAATCTGCCTGTTGAGCTCACTGATCTGGGGCATGATGAAGGTAGAAGCACTTGTTTTTGATCCCCAGCAGTCTCTGTAGCTTACATGCAGCATAAGCATGTTACAGGTGTGAATTCATTTTTCTTGTCCTCTCTTTCAGGTGGCTATTAAAGGTCATGGTTCGATTGCAGACAAGTGTCTCAGTTTGTATTTCTCTTACACTGTGTGCTCCCCTAAAGCACAGTCACCTTTAGAGTGAACAGTGGCAGTTAGCTAACGTTCCACAGCTGTGCTTCACAAACTTAAGGGGTGTGAAGAGAGTCCATAGGTGATCAAACCAGAAGAAAGCTCATTGGCCAAAATAAATACAGTGGTCAAGGTAGATTTTTAGACAGACTGTTGAGGCACGTTAGGGCCGGTGGGGAAGTTAGCACAGAGTTTACAGGGCACTAAGTATTCTGTGCCAGTTCCTTGTCTAGACTTTGAAAACAGAGTGAGCTACTTCATGCCTGCTGCATGTCTGTGGGGAGATGCCAGAGTTTTTCATGCTGCAAATTCACATCCTAGCTTTGCTGTCAATGTCCTTTTAGTGCAAACCTTTAACAAAGAGGTGGTCTGATGTTGATCCTGCAATATGCATGAAAGGTGGCGCTCGTCCTTACTGTAACACTGAATGTTGGTTTAGCATGGATGGAGAGAGAATACATCCCCTTTTGAATTCTCACTGCTTCTTGAATCCACCCTAAGGACTGTGTTCATGGGAGGTAGATTTTGAAGTTGGTAACTGTTTCATTGTCCCCTAGGTGCAACAGCTCCAGGTCTTGTTGTTGCAGGCCCATGGAGGAACGCTCCCTGTGTCTATCAAGTAAGAACAGTAGACTTAGTGCACTAAATATAAATGGAGACTGTCTGCCAACCTGAGATCCTTGGTTTTTTCCCTGTTGTACAAGAAGCCCCAAACTATTTGTTCTCAATGAAGTATTAACTTCTGAAGTACCTGGCAAGTTTGTTGTCATGCTTGCTGCACCAGTGGTTTATTTGTAACCTGAACCACCCCTCCACTGTAGAAGAAAAATAAGCATAAAGATACCTTATCTCTACAGATTTCCCTCAATTTATGCTGTACATGCGTTCCCAGAGAACAGCGCATAAATTGAATTTGCATAAAGTGAACTCACTTTACAATGTAACAAATAGGGATAGGTTCCCATGGCAGTGAGGGAGGGAGTGAGGCTGGGACTAGGGAAGGGGCAGGGGGAGGGGTGCCACTCCCAGGGCTGCACAAGGCAGCAAAGCAGAGGGAACAGAGTGACACACACCCCAACCTTGGCTATAGTGGCCCTGGGAGCGGCCAGCGCCAGCTGGGCTGCATTGTGTTTCACCCCTCCCCACTCACCCCTGCCCCT
>NW_005842305.1:1629671-1647133 GCF_000455745.1 Alligator sinensis | reverse complement strand
AGCTGACACCAGCTGCCTGCACCACGGCATGACACGGCGCAGCCCAGGAGCTGGAGTGAGCCCAGGAACGGGGGGACAGGTGGAGCACAATGCAGCCCAGCAGCTGCAGGCAGCTGGCACTGGCCACTCCTGGGGCCGCTGCAACTGCGGCTGGAGTAAGTGGGGCCACGGCCCTTTCCCCTCCGCCCACAGACTTATCTGCTTGGGGGGGCATCTATGCTGATCACATAACAGCGAATTTACCTCGCATATAATAAATCTTGGCTCTAAATATGCTCATCACTTAAGAGCGAATTCGTATATAAAGAACCCGCATAAATCAAGGAAAACCTGTACACTTCTAAACTAAGCTCCACGGGACAAGAATTCCTGTTTTTTTTTTTTTTGTTTTTTTTTTTGTGCCTCCAAACTTGCTGATGTGTGAATAACGTGTGTGTTTTGGTTTTTTTTGTTTAGTGTGGCACCATCGGAAAACCTACAATCCTTGATGGAGAAGAACCAGTCCCTAATGGAGGAAAATGAGAAACTGAGCCGAGGTCTGAGTGAGGCTGCAGGTCAGACAGCCCAGATGTTGGAGAGAATCATTATGGTAAGGTTTAGTCATCTGAGAAGAACTTTTATGTGGGTAACAGCTTCCTACCAGCTGGAGTGACAGTTCTACAGGACACTAATTTTGTTCTTGAACACATGGCTCTGTTCCTTCCTCAGAAGTTCAAAATTTAGGATGTTGGGGTACAGCACTCTAAGTTCAAGGCCTGTAGATCCTGGGATTGAATGTGGTAGAACTGGATTGACCTCCTTTTTGAAAATGATTTTACCTATGGTGCTACTTACTGAATGCCATTGTGAGTCGGTACATCTTGACTCCTGGTGGTCTATTTTCCTTCAGTGTCAGTCTTGCTGAATGATGTGGAATATTTCTTGGGGATGATACAAATTTATCTTGCTTGTCCCTCTTCTAGCACTTCATAGGTGCTGCTGTTCCTGCTGGTTTGGAAAGAAAGCCCAAACTGGTGTCCTGTCTCAAGGGATCTTTTCCTCCTTGATCAGTTCAGAAACATTCCAATTCAGTACAATATGAGGAAGCTCCTATTCTTCTAGAGGGGTTCCCGTTTCTTGTCCTACATTGCTGAAAACTGGGTGTCTCCTTACTTTCAGACAGAACAAGAAAATGAAAAGATGAGCGCCAAACTTGAGGAACTCAGACAGCATGATGCGTAAGTCCCTTTTTGTCTTGTATCCTTGCTTGCATTGCAGCAGAATCCTACAGTAGTTGTTTGGGTGGGAAGACCTGGATCGGGGCTTTGTATTTGTTAGTCCAAAGCCCATTTGTATGGAGGAAAGGGAGAGAATTTGACAAACAGCTCAACAGGAGCAATACCAATAGATTGCCAGGTAAGATCTGTGGACTTGTGTCTGAATTTCAGGTGCAAACTTGATCTGGAGAAACTGATAGAGACTCTAGAGGATCAGGAGCTCAAAGAGAACGTAGAAGTCATTCGAAACTTGCAGCAAGTAATAGTACAATTGCAGGTAAGAACTGACCTAGGGAACATAGTGGGATGCCTCTGTCAAAAGAGCTCTTTGATCCCTGGTACTAATATTCTGCCAGTTTCTGAAGCAGTGGTTTCTTGTATGCTGAGGTCTTATCTGCAGGGGTCTGGATATTAGATTTTGGCTGAATTTTTGTGTTCAAATGGTAGCTTACTCCACAGTAACTTGCTGGTCTTGCTTAACAGCGTGTCATGGCGAAAGACAGCTCTTCATGTTCTTCCTCCCTGGAAACTCCTGAAGCTTCCAGTGACTCAGTAGGGAACTTAGTAGCCAAGTTTGTGTCATGCAGAAAGGAAGTTAGGGTGCAACTTGCCTAGTCAGTTGAGATGTTCCAAATCTAACTGTGGTGAAATGGGAGGTCTATAATCTCTCTCTCCTTTCAAAAGTAGCCTTTTCAGGGCAGCAGTAGATTTAGGAGGACCACAGTTGGCTTCATATCTGGTTCAAGGAGCCCTTGTTAACTGCACTTCGTCTCTCTGGCATGTACTGTACACTGAAGTTCTCCATTTTACCCTGTGCAGGATGAAAGTGCTGCTTGTGTGGCATCCATGGAAGCCACTGCAGAGATGGGAAACTCAGAACCAGAGGCAGAAGCTGTAAGTAGCCTAATGCAGCAAGTCTCTTGCAGTAGTTCAACAAGAGCATCCTTGCTTCTTTTTTCATAATTGCATATTTCTGATGATTAATTGCTATTTGCAGTCTTTCCTTTCTTCTCTTCTGTGCTTTTTCCTGGGTACTTTAAAAATAGTTTCTCACTGCAGGGGGAAAGAGGAGTGGTTGGAAATTGTTGGAATGCAACACAGTTCAGTTCTAAGTCAGAGTTTACCCCTACAATCCATTGCGTATTCCTTGAAGCCAGCTCTCTGGCTAACAGTTGTCTTCTCTTTTTCAGCCAACAGAAACAGGCCAAGACTTCAAGAGATCTTCAGGTGACTTCACCACTCAGCATGCCTTGCGCCAGGCACAGATGTCCAAAGAGCTGATTGAACTGAACAAAGCCCTGGCTCTGAAAGAGGCGCTGGCCAAGAAAATAACACAGAGTGACAGCCAGCTGGAGCCTATCCAGTCCCAATACCAGGTATGCCCAATGCACATCCTAGTTCAGTGGTCTCCAGCTTTTTAGTAAGAAATCACCTTTTTGCATTTAAAAGCAACCCAAGGCCTACTTTGCACTGTTGCTACCCCTCTTCCCTTCTTCCCGGCTCACCCCCCCAGCAGGTAAGTCTGTGGGGAGGGAAGGGGGGGTCAGGTCAAGGCAGAGGGAGAGAAAATTATTTGGGGGCACATCTCCCCAGCAGATAAGTCCCACCCAGCTCTGGCCCCACTCAACTTACCCCTACGTCTGCCTCTGGAACTGTCCCACACCATGGGAGCCTCAATCTAGCCCTGCCCCTTCCCTCCACCACAGACTGACCTGCTGGGCTGGGGCAGATGCGTGTGTGTACGTGGGCACTCAGTCCCCCACCCCACCCTTGGATTGACTCCAAGAGATTCCAAGATCTACCGGTGGATCAAGATCTACTGGTTGGTAACCACTGTCCTAGCTCATCTACATTTTTCCTCCTACTTAGAGGAAAACGAATTCCTCAGAGGAGCATTCTTATTCTGGTTCTCATAGCCAAGAAAGCACATTTGCTTCAGTTGTGGCAGTGAGCACAGACTATCCCATAACAGAGGTACTCTGCAGTGGCTGTTGCTGGCAGATATCTATGACTTAATGATGGAACTAAGTGCCTGACGTGACCAGATAGTGGAATTTTGGGACTTGTAATTAGAAACTGTTTGTTCCTGTCCATTTTCTAGACTAACATCAAGAGCCTGGAGTCAGAGGTCAGTAGCCTGCAAAAAGAGAAGGAAGACTTGATCCTCACGCTTCACATGGCAAAAAAAGATATCAACCAAGCCAAGTAAGTGTGGTGCGTGGCCCAGTGAACTAGCGAGCAATTCCAGTCAGTGGTATTATGTCTGGTCACTGCTGCCCATGATGATTCTTCTGGCAGAGTAGTCAGTTCTGTGTTGCTTATCTGACCTAGTGCCTCAGGGGGGAAATAAGGTAGCTTACTCTTCTTTGGCCACAAGTGACTGTCCTTGCTTTGCTACATGAGGAACGGAATAAAGAAATTGCATCCTTGCTCTTCTAAGATTACAGGGCTCTGGAGAATCTGAACCTTGACTTTTTTCTTCAGTGACTTCCTCAGTTCAGAGTAGCAAAAAAAAAAAAATGATGGAACGCCATAGGTTGGCAAAAGAGTTGGCATAATGGAGTAGAAGAGTTTCTTCTAGGCCCTTGGGACTGCTTGGGGTTGGAGTAGAAACTGTTCCAAAGGAATAAGTGCATTTAATTTTTTTCTCTTAAGGAATCTCTTCTTACCCAGTGGTTGTGTAGAGCTGCAGCAAAAAGGAGCCCTTCAAACAAAGGCCTGGGAAAGAAAGCCAGGGAACTTCTGAGCTCTGTTACTGGCTCTGACCCTGGCCAGTCTGAGCTTTTTTTCCTGGCCTTGGTTTTCCCTGTCATTAAAACTGGGGTAATAATTGTTCGCAGGGGAAATGTTTCAAGTCCCATAGGGTAGTGGTAGGGCCCCTGAGGAATTGATGAACACAGACTCCCATTCAATGACAGTCGTAGCCCTGAGCTCAGCTCCCTTCAGATAACGTTCTTGGCTTTTGTGGGGCTGTATGAGGACTGCTTCATTTGGATATAATTAATCTTCATAAATGTGTGCCTTAAACTTCCTAGCTCCTGTTGTTTAATCTGCCATCTGTGTTGAATGAGTTGATGGACATTTAAACTGCTACTTGCAGATTTGGGAAGAATTTACTCTACTCTACAATAGCCCTGCTAACTCTTTCTTTGCAGGTTGAGCGAGCGCCGTAGGAAAAGGCTCCAGGAATTGGAAGGGCAAATCAATGAGCTGAAAAAGAAGCTGAGTGAGCAGTCAAAGCTCTTGAAACTGAAGGAATCTACAGAACACACAGTCTCTAAACTGAACCAGGAGATACGGGTATCTGATGATATATACATCACCTTTTATGCTTGATTTAATGGAGCTTTGGGTCAGGTGGTGCAGAAAGCTTCTATTTTTTTTCTAGCGTGAGAATGTGATTTTTATTATACTTGTATACACCTGGAGATCCTTGCAAAGCTAGCACTGTGTGTAGGCAGAGTGCTCTAGTGTTTCCTCTTCCAAGAGTGCTTGAAAAACTATCTAGAACATTTAGTCTCAGAAAAAAATCTGCTTCTTTTACTTCAGGCAATGAAAAATCAGCGGGTGCAGCTGATGCGTCAAATGAAAGAAGATGCTGAGAAATTTAGGCAGTGGAAATTACAGAAGGACAAAGAAGTGATCCAACTAAAAGAAAGGGTGAGCAAGCTATTAGTCCTCTAAACTGTGCTGATTCCCTCCCTCTATCCTGTGTCCTACCTATAGGCTGGACATATGATTCACTGAGGAGTTTGTTACCAAATGCTGCTTGGTTTACAAAGGGAGCATTAGAAACAATGTTTTGGCGCTGCATAACAACATGCCCCCTGGGTCAAAAAGCTTTTATTCCCTGAACATGTCTCAGTGGTAGGCTGCCATGTTTAGCCTGATATGTGCTTCACAAATGGACTAATAACTTGTCTGTGAGGCTGACATAGCTCAGATCTAAAGTAGAAGGCAAAAGTTTCATGAGTACTGAAGCAGTGGGTTTTATTGACTGCAAAATGAAAGAATGCACGTTAAGAATAACTTCACTTGCATGATGCACACTAATTCAGTTAAGTGGTCACAGCTTTCATGTAATGTGGCCTTTACTTCTTGAGTTTGCCTAAAGCTCAAGGCTTCTGAATTGTGAGCCGAGTGATTCAGCAAAGAGTCAAAAGATGTATTGAGCCATGTTTTAGAAGAATACAGGCCACTTCCAGTTACTAGAATGGACAAGCTTACAACAGTCATGGGTTCTATTGTAGAGCACTTGAGAGATTTTTTTTTTTCCACTTACCACCTAGCTTAGGGTTGCATTGGAGGTTTTCACCCTGCAAGGAGTCTCAGGTTTTTCGTTTTTGGTTTTTTTTTTAATCTGCTTGCTCATTCAGGATCGCAAGAGGCAGTATGAAATGCTGAAACTAGAGCGAGACTTCCAGAAACAGGCGAATGTCCTGAGGCGCAAAACAGAAGAGGTAAGGAGCCACCAGTGGCAAGGGGGGTTGTGATTCCTCTCTGAGGTCTGTGAGATGTACTTGGAGGTGGTAGTAATGGCACAGGTGAAGATATTTTAAATGGCTTTTAAAAACCAGGTTGGAGGCCTGGAAATCAATTATCCTTTCCCCTATAAGGCAGGATGCATTGTGTGCTTTTTCTCTTAACTTTTGGTGATTTCTTATTCTTGCCAGTGACTATTTTGGAACCAATCCTTTTTAACAGCAGTTACTCACTGCTCCATCCAATAGGGAGATGAGCAGAGTAGCTGGACCCTTGTCAGACTTTTCTTACTACTACCATGGTATGATCATGACCAGTAGCAATCACAAGAAGGTGTGAAGAGCTGCATTTGATCTGCATGTAGTCTAAATAACAAGTCGATTAGAAATGGGAGCAAGGAAGCCTGTAACCTCCTAAAATCGGTGTTTTGAGGGATCTTCCTCCTTCAGCTGTTTACTTGGTTACTTCCAAGAGTGGGCTGCACTCAGGTTTCCTTCATGCTCGGTTCTCATCTACATCCTTTTGAGTGTCCCCTAGGTGTATTGGATATCATCAGCACTATGATGGTCCCATTTACATAATCTTGCAAAAACAGCTACTCTACATTAAGCCATTGCTTGTGCTAAAGAACTGTTGCTAAAAGTAACGGTAGGTTTTGCTGTGCAAAACCCACAGGTTTTCCTGTGCTTCTTAGCGCCACAAAGTCGTGCTTCTAAAGCGGGGAATCCAGCAGTGGCAGAGCAAGCAGCTTGACACACTGCTGTTCCATTAGAATGTAATGGGGGGAGGCAATGGTTATTTTCAGCTCTTGTATAAAATGTCTTTTAGGCAGCAGCTGCTAACAAGCGTCTGAAGGACGCTCTACAAAAACAGAAAGATGCTGTGGATAAGCGGAAAGAGAGCCAAAACCGAGGGATGGAAGGAATTGCAGCTCGAGTAAAAGTGGGTAACTGGCAGCACATTTCCTTTTTTACTTTGCACCTCTTTGGATAAAGTGAGATCAGTATGGGTCGTGCTAGCTTATTTGGGGAAGATGAGGAAGAGGGGTGGCTGCAAGAACAGAAGGACCGTGGAATTTGCCTTGAGGAACAAGCGGAGGCAATTTGGTTTGTCACCCTAAATTGTTGTGGATTAGTTGTTGGAGGGAGGGTCAGGGGAGGTGCATATGGCTGAAGGTCCAATCTTGTGCCATCCAGGTGCTCTTGTCATCCTGTCTTTTCCTTCAGAGTTGGCTTGTAAATGAAGTGGAGGTTTTGGTTAGCACTGAAGAGGCTCGGCGCCACCTTGCTGGCCTTCTGGAGGATAGGAAGATCTTGGCTGAGGACCTTCTTCAGCTTAAAAAGAAGAAAGAAACTGGGGAGAACCCACCTTTAAAACTCCGGGTGAGTGGCTGAGGAAATGACACAACTCTCACTGAGGCCATGCCTGAGAGCCCTGTAATCCATTCCCATCCCCTTCTGAGCATGGGAATGTTGTGGAGGAGATTTTTGCTAGAGGAGATTAATATTCTTGGAACTCTTGGTTGATGGAGGAATGAAAGTGAAGGGTAAAGGTGTCAGGACAAGGGAGGTGGGGGGAGGGAAGACTGGATATTTTGTAGTCCCATTTCATAAAGCAAGTAGCCCTGCATAAGATGGTAGTAGGCTGCTGCTTTTAGTGATGGCTTTGTTATAATTCTTTGACTGGCAAAGGAATGGACATCTGAGCTGTGCAGGACTGCTTGTAAAGCTCTTCTCTGGAAATGTTGCTTCTCCTTCAGTGTTGAAATGGTCACAGTGAAACTCTCTAGCAAATGGCTTGTTATCCTTCCTTTTCCTTTTTCAACTTACTTTATGCCTTTATTCCTGTGATTTTTTTTTTTGATTTTTTTTTTTTTCTCTCCAGAGACGTACATACTCAGTGACAGATATACAGGCTTCAGAAACTGACCAGTCTGTATCAAAGCAAATAGAGAGCCTGGAAACGGAGATGGAGCTTAGGTAATGGAGCACAGTGAAACTTTTCTACATCCACTTTTCTAGCACACAGTCCAAGGTCCCTTCATTTATTGCCATTCTGGAGTGTGGGAGGACAAAAGCACATAATGGTGAACGTGCAGAATAAGGTAACTGTTTCCTGAGCTAGAATGTTCTCAGAGGCTGGGGCCAGGAACACCACTTGGGTGAGAACGTCAAGTGTTGAGCATTGCAGCTAAGTAAGGAGCAATGTAGTAATTACTGATGCAGTTCTGGGGCACTGGCAATGTAAACTGGAAGATTTAGAATTTCTTGTTCAGCCCCCAGCTAGCTTTCCAGGCCCTGCCACCCACACTTAGTAACCAAAGTCTAATTCTGAGCTACTTCTTGTAACATCTTGCAATAATTTCATTCCAACATCTTTTTGGGGGGTGTTTCTGGTCTCTCCTTGGAGAATCAGTAATAAGCTCAATATCCCATCCTCTTCTAAAGGAGTGCTCAGATAGCTGATCTGCAGCAGAAGCTGTTGGATGCGGACAGTGGAGACCGGGTGAAGCAGCGCTGGGAGAACATTGCAACTATTCCTGAGGCAAAGTTTGCTGTGAAATATCTTATTGGAGAGGTAAAATTTCCTCCATCAAATACACCCTGGGACATCTTTATGCTGCAGTCATATTGAGCTGTAGAACTGTTTGGCTTAAAGAGCAAAATCCCTCATGAGGAGAGAAGTGGTGAGCATGCTATTGCCCCCAAGTGGATGAAGACCATAGGGGTTCTGCGTCTAGCTTGATGTTACACTTCACCGAAGCCAGTTATGAGAAGCCTAAAGAAAAGGGAGAGGTTAAATGCATAGGAGGTCAAGATTTGATACTCCTGGTGTAGGACATGAAAAAACAGGTCTGGGGCAAGGTGCAGATGAAGTGAATGAGAGAGAGAGATTTTCAATGAGCTGGAATTCCATGTGGGAGGTGTAGAGCGCCTAGGAGGACCTTCTAGGAAGAGCTGAATCTGGCTGTAAGTGCAAATGAGGCATGTGACTTTTGCAGAGTGAAGCATTAAAGGAAGACTACAGATTTCTCTTCAGTAATAAGCACATGATTAAAGCCTGGCTGTGCCTTTTAGGAAGTACATGGGTGGGTTTTAGAGAATTGAGCAGCAAAACTGACAATCTGGACAGGAGCAGAGAAACTAATTGGTCTCCTCTAGCAAAATATTCTGCTGTCATCTCTAGGTACCTAGGAAGTGAGATCCCTTTGAGAGTGGAAACGGGTATACCAGGTGGGATCTGGCCTGGAGACATGGTCTAAAGCTGCAGTGAGCTTGTATGGGGCCAGTGAGGATAGAGAGCAAAACCTACAGAGATGGCTGCTGAAAGGGAGGAGGAACTATAGACCAAGTCTTTAGGGCTTCTTTGGCTACTCTGAGGAGGAGGAGGAAATAAAACTAAGAAAGCAATCTCTAAGGATCAGGATAGTAACAGGGACAGTGGAGGAGGCCTAGAATTATGGGGAGGGGACCTGTAGGGAATAAAGGTGTGCAGGGCAGATGGCCGTTCAAAGGCTAATGGACAGAAGGATTGGAAGATTAGTGGTAATGCTGGCATGCTGACATGTGAAGCCAAAGCTGATTAAGGAGGGTCAGATGTTCTGAGAAGGCTGCTGGGGCTTCTCAGTCCTCCCAACCTCCATTTTCATAACAAAGGGTATGCAGGCCTGACACTGGCAGGGTGCCTTCATCGCTGAGGTCAGGTTCACCACAGGAGCTAATTTTAACTTTAACTAAACATACATCCTTCAGTCCACATCTTGTGGTCCTGTGTATGCTGTGAAGCATCTACTCTTCCCCCAGTAGTGTTCTTACCGGTGTCTTTCAGCTGGTCTCCTCCAAAGCTCAAGAAAGCAAACTGGAGAGCAGCCTGCAGCAGAGCAAAGCTAGCTGCTCAGACATGCAGAAGATGCTACTTGAAGATCAAAACCAGATGGCAGAGATGGAGGCAGAGTTCCAAAAGCAGCTGGTGATGCAGGAGCAACAGCATCAAGAAAAGGTGAATATTTCAGACTGAGGAGAAGACCAGGAGGGTTTATTGCATACTCCTGAGGCATTAAGCAAACTTCTATGAGCCATTCTTCATCAGGATTCCCGTATGTGCAGCTGGAAAGAAAAAGGAAGGACATGTTCTTAGTCACATCTGCTGTCCTGCATAGAAGAAGAGATTTTTTTCAGATTGAAAACCAACAAGGCAACTTTAATCCTGCATGTTTCCATTCTCTGGCAGCGTGGATCTGGGAGCTTAGTTCCTAGAAGGCTTGTCCATCTTCTGAATTCTCAGAAACAGCCCAGGGTAGTTTTAATAGTGTAAAAAGGTTTTCTTTTAAAAACAAACAAACCAGTGCTCTGCTTTAAAGGCATGTGATGTCTCTCTAGACTGTGGAACTATGTTACTGTCCAGATGGGACTCAGGCTGTTAGCAGTGGGGAGTGATCATTCTTTCTCTCCAGCAGCACCGGTGCGGCCCTGTGCTCCCGCCAAACTTGCTCCTTCCCCCACCCCGCTCCACACCGCCACCGCTTCCCCACTTTTCCTGCCTGCTGCCACAGTGCTTCAGCACCGTGTGGTTCCCAGTTTTATGGCTGCAACTGCAAGACTCAGCAGGAGACGACCCAGCCCCAAGGACTAGGGCAATCGTTTGCAGTCCCCTACTTCCCTACCTCCCCACCCCTTGCCCCCACGTTCCTGTCTGAATTTCCATCTGTGGTGCAGGGATCCAGGAACAGCCCCACAGTCCCAGACCAGAAGCCTCTGCAAAGCAGAGGCCTCTGGCTGGGGAAGGTGGCGGGGCAGGGCCAGGCAGGCCTTGCTGCTGGGTCCTGTCACCAGCTTCACCTGGGTCCTACTGTCCCTGGCTCCTGTCATCTTTGACAGGCAGCCATAAGCAGATAAATACTGATTTTTCTAAATTTTTTAGGGGCCCCATGAGCTGGATAGAATGGCCTGGCAGGCTGAATCCAGCCTGTGGGCCTTTTTTTGCCTGCCCCTGATCTATATATAGAGAGATGTATTCAGGATTCTTCTGTTAAAAGCATGTTCATCTCTCCCTTGTACTGTAGGTTCTATACCTGCTAAGCCAGTTGCAGCAGAAAGAAGCAGCAGAGAAAAAACTAGAAGACTCACTAACTGAACGTGAGCAACAGCTGCTGGAGCGACTCAAGTTCCAGGTAAAGTGGTGGGGTTTGGACTCTGTACAGCAGGCTGGTCCTCTTACCCCTAGAAGTGGCTTTTAGAATGGTTGAGGAGTAATGAAGATTAGCATGAAGGAATTTGACATTTCTGTGCTGTTTGAGTACAGAGGGAAGGAGTTGCAAGTAGTTGGTTAATACACTGAGGGAGTTGCACAAATGAAGTCAGCTATGGGGCGACCAGTGCTGGGTCAGCTTCTGAAGATGCTCTATTTGGAACAGAAGGCAAGTTTAAACCAGTGTTTTTTAGCCAAGGTGCCATGGCACCCTGGGGTATCTTGAGATCCTTTCAAGGGTCCTGTGGGGCATCATGCCCATTGTTAAGTGTGCTGACACAATTCACAAGACAAATTCAGAGATCTCAAATAACAATCCCTAGGTGTTAAAAACATTCTGACCTGTTATGGTCTTTCTGAGTTCTTTGCAACATAAAACATGCTCTATTTAAGTGAATGAAATGAGTGAAAACTATAAGCTAGCATTTTCATAGGGGCAAGTTGGCCAAATTAGCAAAGCAGAACTTTTCCAGGTCTTTGCAGGTTAGAACAGATGTGGTTGGGAGACAGTTATGTGACGATAAAAATGGCCCCCTTCTGGTGTTTGGGGTTAGAGAAGGTCAAGGGATAAGTTGATACTGAGGTTTGTGTTTCTCCTGTCTGTCTTTGAAGTAGAAGGTGGGATGCCTTGTCTGAACAGGAGAACAAAGGACTCCTTGGCAGCAGATGCAGACTCCTTCTGGGTTTCAGGGGAAAACCCTTTCTTTCCCCAACTAATTTTAGTGGTTCTGATCTCTGCCCTGCTAAAACCCAACACTAATAGTAAGGTTGTCCCTTCCTGTGAACAGGATGAAGAGATTGAGAAAATGAAGGAGATCTGTGAGAAGAACCAAGAACTCCTCCTGGATAATGAGGGCATGAAACAGGTAGATATGGGTGGGGGCACAGTTACACATGGACTAGGGAGCAGGGTTTGTCTAGTTCTCTCAGTGTCCTGCCCTCTCTTCAAACAGAAACTGCTGCTCCTTCAGCTAGCCAGCGGACAGAAGCTGCAAGACCTTCAGCGCATGCCAGCTCCGTCCCCAGGATCTCCCTTTGATTATATTCCACCCAAGGTAAAAGGTGCTGTGTGCAATTGTCATGCTTTTCCTTGGCTCTAAAAAGGTTGAAAACCACTTCTCTACGGTCTCAAATTTTCCTTCCACTTTTCACCCATAGCCCAAGACTCGCCGTCAGACAACAGCCAAACGCCGTGTGCCAACCCCAGAGTTGCATGTGGAAGAGCTGTTCTCTGAATCGGGGGCATCTGAAGAAGAAACGGAGGATAGGGAGGATGCGGAGTGGGTTCCCATAAAAATTGCCAAAGGAAAGAAAAGGAGCATCATGGGAGTATGATCCTGTTGCCTGTTTTTCACCCCCTTTCCCCCGCTCCCCCCCAGCCTCTGGGCCTTGGTTCCTTCATGGGCCACATACAGGTACAGCTGTACTGACCTGCTCAGGTGCAGGTTTCAATTAGACTTCTGAAACAGCCTCAGTTTTAAGCAAATGCTGTGGTTGGTCTTGTGAGCCTTTGGCAGAGAAGGCAAGAGAGATGCCTTCAATGGCTTTTTCCAGAGGGCTTGTTATAGTCAGGACCCCCTGAAAAGGTATAGATAAAAGGGACAACCTGATCAACCTTTTGCTGGCACAGGCCACCTTTTGCAACCCAGCTGTGGGCCACAGGGGCAGAGCAGCTCAGCTCCTTGCCATTGATTTAGTCCAGCCTATTGCCTACCAGCCTTCAGAGGATGACTGGTATGGTAAAAGGAGACCTTTGCTTGCTGTATGTTTGTAATGGGTCATGCTAAGCTTGATTCTTCATGAAATGGGAGCTCCAGGCTTCCTCACTTTTTTACAGGTGAGGTCAGCATGGAAGTACCATGGCTTGGCGTCAAAGAAAGGCATGTTACTCTCTGAACTCATGCTTAAACCCACTAATCACATGGGTTTGTGACATCTACTACATGCAAGTAGAATTGTCCAGCAAACTTATTCAAGCAGTATCAAACCCAGGGTGCATATGGGGCCAACCACAGGAGACCGCTGCTGGGCAAACCGAACTTGCTGTCTTCGGCAAGCGTGAGAAAATAGGTCTCTGCTGCAATATAGTACCTGCTGCCACACGGACCATACCAAAGGGCCTCTGGTTGCTGCATCCCTTGTGGCAGTAGACATCTGGAGACTGGCTGGGAACAGCAGAACATTCATTCTCGATCATATCTTATTACTAGTGCTCCTGCAAGGGCCGATGCGGAAACAAGCAGTGCAGCTGCAGGAGGCAGAAGGCAAGCTGCAAGGAAGGTTGTAACTGTGATCCTGCCAGATGTAGAAATCGGGAGCCTGGGTTTTTGGTGAGCGACATCAGAATTTTCTCCCATTTGAGTTTCATCTGAATGTTTAACTCTACGTGCTGGCTTCAGAAAGACATGTGGCCCTGAGCAGTTACAGGTGCCTGCGTGTACAAATACTTTTAACCAGAGTCAGATGGTAGGTGCAAGATGCTCAGATTTTGGTGGTCAGATCTCTGTCTAGTTCTTGTTGCTAAGGCAGCGAGCTACGTGGTTCTTTGCCTGGCATGCTAGTCTCTAGGATTTGATGACACAAACCCTATTTTGGGTTCACCTCTTGCTACCTGTCAGCTGTCTGAGGTGTTTTTTTTGATAAGTAAATGAGTACCTTTTGGCATCTGGTGAGCTTAGGCCTGCCATAGTACCAGCATGAATGACATTTTATTTTTGCTACATTTAGAATATTTGAAAGTCCCACACTCCTTTGCATTGGACTGTAGCATGCGCTTGGGCTTGGGGAAGACTCTGCTTCAAGTCTTGGAGGCTGGTTCTTTGGGAGGGGACAATGCTGATCTTGTTCAGACTTTTTTGCACACCTCTACTGACCACTTTCTATTGGAGAAAGCTGGGTGCTCCCATTAATGCTCTGGAGCAGTTGCTTGCTGGGAAGGGAGAAGACGATTGCTAGAGGTCTCTTAAGTGTTTCCTGAATGACTTGCTTACAGGATAGATGTGTGTAACCTTAATGTGCATGTTGTGCAGGGTGAGATCAGCGAGGACCAAACAAGCAATTCCGAAGGATCCTTCAAACTGGAAGACTCCACTGTAGTAGCTGTTGGGAAGGCCACCTTCTTTCAGCCTGTTTGTGTCGCTCCAACTACAAAGGCAAGAGCTAGAGGCTAGAAATAACGAGCAGTTGCCTGGTGTAGAATCCCAAAGTGCATAGACTTAAACTGCAAAGTAGAAAGCCTGTGTTTTAAATATCAAAACTGTAGTTTATTTCCCTCTTGTACCTGAGCTCTCTATTAGAATGCAACACATTCTCATTGGTTGGCATAACTGAAGAAGGCAATGGAGACAGAGAAATAAAGCCTCAGCATGAGATCTGCCATCCCCACTGGCTACCTAAGAGGGTGTGTTGGGAAGGCAAGGGCTGATTTTTTAGCAAGTTTTGAACTTATATTTGTTAGAATGTCAATAATTTAAACACAGGTGGTTTGGTAGAAAAGGTGCATGTGTCCCAATTCTAAAATTTTTCTTGAGGTGGATGCAGGGTGTTTGTTGGTCACTGTACCTGCTGCCACAGTACCTGGGTCTTGTGCAAGGACAGGTTCTTATTTCAGAAAGTCATCTCATGTACTGTTTGTAGGTTGACCTCCAGAGTCAGATGATTTTGCCCTTTTCTTTGGAGGAAACAGTGTGGTCCTTGACAAAGGTTTAGGTAGTCTGGAGTCGGGAGGAGTTAATTTTTAGCATAGTACTGTCATTATAAATGCAGCACAAATATGGTGTATTTGATAGTAACAACCAGTGAAGAAATCTAGTCTTAAATCTTCTCAGTGCTGGGGAAAGCTGGGCAGTGTGTGGTTGTTTCCACCTGCTTGGGGTTGGCAGTAGGCACTAGATGAAGGAAATCAACTTCCATCTCTAGGACAAGTTCCAAAGAGCTTTGCCTTGTGTCACTGAAGTCCTTGCAGTCCTGCTTGTTACCATCATTATGCCCCCAAGTGCCCTGATGGAAAGGGAACCTGACAGGGTCTCGCCTGGAAGGGAACCAAAAACTGGTGACTAACAGTCAGGGGTGGAACATGAGGAATGCTGGTAGCATAAACCGCCCTCTTTTATCTTCTGAGACTTGCTCAGCTTGTCTCCTTTCCTTACCAGGTCCTACAAGAAATCACAGACCAGGATGCATCTGCAAGAATGCCAAGCATTGCCGCCTCCCTTGTCAGTGGAGATGAGGAGTCGCAAGAAAACCAACTGCCACTCTTCCAGAAGAAGAAGAGACTGCTTAGCAGTAAAATAAGCTTTTTTGCAGACTGCACCCCTGTCAGAGAGGAGGACAACTGAGGACGGAGGGATGTCCCCAGACTCTGATGTGATCACAGTTATTCCACACTGCCCTCATGCAACACTAGTGATTTTCAGATGACCCGAAAGTCTCAGCATAAGCCTTCCAACCATTGCAGGGAACATCCCACGGCTTGGCAGGGACATAGCCGAGCACTTCCTGTCCTGTTTGTCTTGACTTGTAAATATTTGTGTGTTGGGACCCAGGTGGGGAAGAGGCAGGGACACAGGCTATGCCAGAGGAGCTGGCTACTTGCCTGGAAAGTCTGTAGACAGCAGACTAGAAACATCAGGCAGAGTCACCTCCTGGCTCCACAAAAGGTGTTCATCCCTGTAGCCCTAGAACAGACGTCTGCTCCAGTAGTTGGGAAATGCTTTTCCCTTCAAAGGAGACCCAGGAGTTCCTGCCCAAGTTGGTTAGGAGAGCTGTAGTAGGGCTGTGTTTCAGAAAGACACTGCAATTATGCTAGCTAGTTAAGTACCTAGTTAGTACAGTACTTGAGATGATCAGTGTTTTTGTTTGCTGTAGCAAAGCACTGGCCCTTGTGCCCAAGTGGAAGAAACTTTTTCCACTTGCTTTTTATTTTTATTTTTATTTTTTAAATCTGTGAACGTGCTACAAATTTTAACTTGTATGTTAATAAAGGAAATGCTACAACTGGAGCCTGTGTGGTAAGTCACTTAGAGGTGAGGGCCAAACTGCTTCTGCAACCCTGCAAATGGGGGTGGGCACAGAGAGCATGTGACAGTCTGTAGGGTAACAAGCAGGTTGGCAGAACTGATCCCCATTCCAAGTTGCTGGGAGACGAGCCTCTGCCAGCTGCTGCCACCACTGGCAAAGCGGGAGCCTGCTCTGGAATCCCTTGGTGTGTGTTCGTTACCTTGAAGAGAAGGAAACGGAGTAGAATTTGGGGCCCCTGTTTCCTTGGGGATGCTCAGCCTAACAAAGTAAGAAAGGTGGGGTGACACTACTTGGTTAACTGTACCAGAATAAGGCAGGGGTAATGTGGCCGCAGCCAGATAGCCAATGTCAAGAGTGCTTTGTCAGAAAGATTTCCTTCCAGTAAGGTGGGTACTTGACCCCAAATGACTTGGCTGCCCAGACAGACCATTAGTGTCTGCTGGGGTGGGTGAAGTGTGGAGTAGCCTCAGAAGTGTCATAGGGAAAACATTAACCAGTGCAGCACAACATGCCAGTAGGCTTCTGTTCTGAAGATGCTGTGTGTGGAGCTCACTTGGTTGTTAGCACAGGCTGGGGTGTTCACACTTGGGGAGGATGAGAGTAGGGTGCATTTGCACCTTGTAGACTAGACCAGAGATGCACAGCATAAGCTTTCACTGGTTATTGTGAAGGGACTGCAAGAAGCAGAGCTGCTAAATAGAAAGTGATTAGAATACAAAGGATAGGGAGGTAGAGGAAACGGGACACTGCTGGGAGAGGCAACGTGGGTCAGAGAGGAAAAACAAAACGGGGTAAAAGCTACACCAGGTAATGGAATAAGAATCTCCTGTCTTGGTTTAGACCCTACTTTTATCATCCAGTCTGGGTGACTTCTTGTTCTGCAATTTTTCATTCAAGTTCATTTTTAAAGTATTGTCCAAGAACAGCCACTGAGGTCAGTGATGGAGCATGCAGGGACATTAAAGCATTCTGTCACAGCCTTGTGTATCCTGGAATTGATGTCAGATCAGTGTTTGTCCTTGTGTGTGTGCGGGCCGGGCGCGAGCCGGGCCCTTTTTTGTGCTCTGAGCGGGCTGGGGCCAGCAGCCCGGGCACGCGGGGTCGGAGAGGGCGCGTGTCAAGCTAGAATTAGGTACAGACTCATAGCGGTAGATTTAAAGATTGTTTACTTACACCGGAGATGGTCGTGGTGCAGGCTGGAAAACTTGCTTGAGTTGTGGTTACAGACAAAGACAACATGAACGATCACGTGGAGTTTGCTAGGCTCCACGGAAACAGAGCTCCGGATGCCCTGAGCAAGCGCGCCACCGAAATAGAAACTTCGTAGATACGTCTTATAAAATTATCGCTCAAAGACAGGAAGAGGTGGGCGATGGATCAGGTTGCCAAACTCCTCTGAATCTCACACAGGGTCTCTATTACCCTGCCGTGTACCCAGAGTCCCCACAAGATGGATGT
>NW_005842305.1:1626339-1629621 GCF_000455745.1 Alligator sinensis | reverse complement strand
GATCGGTCCACTGTGAAAAAGAAGCCACAAATTGGCGGGAAACTCTTCCTTGCACCGGGGTTCTCCTCTGCAGCAGAAAACTGTACCGTGCAACGAAGCTGTAATTTGGCGGGGATAATTCTAGTGCCAAAGCACACACAAAATCATACCTTTGGGTTATGACAGTGTGTAGGGATTGCCCAGCCTGTCCAGTACCGAAAGCAGAGGGGCACTGTAAACAGGCGATGATGTTGTGTGACATTTGTAGAAGTGCAGGTAAATGAACCTCAGATGTTGTTTATTTGGTCAGTGATGTGGCCTGTGTTGATCAGAAGGCACAGCTGGCATCTGAGTCTACAGCAAGACCTGGTGCTTTGGTGAGAATAGGACTTAGTTTGCTGGAGAGAAGCTGCTTGAGGTTGAGAAGCTGCCAGTAAGCCAGCTTCCCTACGGCTACCTTGAGGTGGTCATAGTTCCCCATGAGAGACGAGGTCGTTAATGATGTGCTGAAGTTGGGTTCTGTAGGTGACAACCAAAGGCCTTCTGTTGTCCTTGTTTCAGGGTTGCTGTTATAGCAGGTTGGAGTGAGGTCTGAATCTGGCTCTTGATTTTGAGTATGGCTTGGTCCCAGAAGTGAGCCTTGGGCTTCTCAAAGAAGAAAGTCACCTGAAGACCTTGGACATTTATGACAGGTGTTAGGAGTCCAAATGGAAGTCTGCGTCTACACGTTGCTGGATGGTGATGTTGCTATGGCGCTGTGCCTTAGTACTTCCTTTTGGAAGTACTAAAGCACGGCACAGTATAAGTGGTTACTGCACCCTGAACATAGCATACAAGTAAATTTTACAGCTACATCACCATAGTGGTGCACTATACCTGGGAAACGTGCTGCTACAGTGATGCAGCTGGCGATCACGTGTAGATGCACGTGCTTCCTACATCCCCTACATTGCCATAGGATGACATGTAGACATGCCAAGAGAGTTGAAGAGCAGTTCTCCAGCCATTTGCATTCAAATGTGTAATTCTATTCCACTCAAGGGCTGCTGACATGGTAAACCAGCTGCCTCTTCAGTTGTCAAGTCTTGCTAAGCTTGTGGCTGGTGACTCAACACTCTCCACTCTATTAAGACTTTAACCATTGCTCTTAAACTTTCCTTCTTCCCTCTACACATCCTTGAATGATTGTCCTCTCTAGCCAGTCCCCTTGTCTAACCAACTGTCCAAACTAACCCAACAGCCACCCTGAAGCAACAGCTTGAAATGACTGCACTTACTGTCTGATACTAAAAGGAGACTGAAGCCATGGGAAGGCCTGTCCTGGAAATATAAATCTGCCTTGCCTCCCTTCACTTTCTGTTTCAAGACACTTGAGGCAGAGACCTGCCCTCAGCCTACCCTGAAAACAATAGGCAGCCCCTGGCTTCCAATACACACTCCTTCCAGAGCTGTCAGCTGGCCAACACTTGTGTGCTTCCAGCCTGCTTCAGGAGGGGCACTCACCTCTGGGGGAGAGAAATGGGTACTTGGTAGACCAGCACACCCTTGCTCAAGGGCTTCTTTCTTAACTCATCTGATCTGAGCAGTAGGAGGGAAGGGATAAATAAGCAAATCCCAATACTAAAGCCAGAATCGTGATCCAGAAGAGGCTGTCCATGTCTACCATGGTGAAAGGCTATTGTGCTTTCCTTCTCCCATTGACAATGCTGTATACTTAGGAATACAACCAGTATTGAACTGTGCTGCAGAACACTCCTTCCCTTTCAAAAATACTCCAAAAATAGGAGAAAATGAAAGTCCCACAGCTTCCTAGAGACAGCAGCAAGTAGAGGAGGGGGATGCCAAAAGTGGGCCTTGCCTTTCTTCTAAGATGGGATTGGGGCACATCACTAGCAGTAGCTCCCATCCCCCAGGGGAGGGAAGAATATGCAGAAGCCAAGTCCTCTGCTTAGGGATAAAGTACTTAAATCTTACTTGCTAGGTGGCCACCACAAACCTGGCCAGAGTAGGACTATGTATTATTCTGTTCAAGAAATAGGCTGGGTCAGGGAGGCACTTGACTCAGAAGGTGCCACAAGAAACCTATGGGGCCGTACCAGCTTGCAGGATGGAGATCAAGCCAAGTGATTGTTCAGAGGCTTGGGGAAGGAAGGGGATGGAGAAGGAAGAGGTAGGCAATGTAAGAGGAAGGGGTGGGGACTGCTTTTGCTGGCTGCCTTTCTATGCCTACACTCAGCAGTGTTTCCTAGCACCAAAACTCCAACTTTTCCTCCAAACCAGGCCCAGGAAGATGCCTGTCACCTTGGCACCAGCTCTGCAAGCTCCAGCCTCTGCCTCCCAAGTCAGGGCAGGCTGGCAGCAAATGTGAGAAACCTGATGTCACCAGTCACTGCCCAAATGTGCAACCCCTGGCTGGTTTGGTGCCCTCAATCCCCCACCCAAATATGTCTTACAAATGCCCAGAACTGAGTATCACATGCTGACGGCTATGAGAAGTAGCATAACTAGCAGTGGGTGGCTGGGGCCCAAGGCCCAGGTGCCAGGTTAAAGTGGGAACTGGGGACAGGAATCAAGCTGGGGCAGGGAGCAGAGCCACACAGGCCTGTGGGGCAAGCTGGAGCTGTGCTGTGGTGGAGTTTGCACAAGGGGAGATGCAGGATCACCATGGCTCAGTGCTTCCCTGGCAGGTGGAAGCTACTGGGAGCCTTAACCTCATGGGTGGCACTGTAGCAAGGCTTTCCCCAGCAGCAGTGGCATCTCAGTTAAGGATTACGTCACTAGCTCAGCAAGCAGGCCAGGCCTCAGCCCACGGGGCATGCTAACTGCACTGGAGCTGGAAACGAAGCCTGGGCATCTACTTGGAGGTACAGCCTGATGTGCTACCTGAGCCGGCCAAACCTACTGCCCCCACCACAGCCAGCGATCCAGCCCCGAGCACCAACATAGTTCAGGGCTGCTCTCACCAGTCCCCCAGCTCTGGAGGTGCAACCCCCACCTCCCCTCCCCTCCCCCCCAGCCCCAACATGCCTCTGCTGGTCTGGTCTGCTCTGGCCTGTCCAGTTTGGCGTGGCTCCACCTTGTCTAATCAGCCTGCTCACTCCCTGGGTCTGACCTGCCTGCTCAGCCTGCTGCTGGGGTGTCACCCTAGTAAAGGCACTATCCCCATGCTGGGCTGGCTCTTGGCCCCACTCCCTGCTGGTGCCAATCTTTTGGGGTGGGGAGGAGCAACATTTACCCATATGGCAGTAGCACTCAGGGGGATATGGAGAGCCTGGCTAGGGGGAGTAGGGGGGCAGGGGGGTA
>NW_005842305.1:1612328-1626307 GCF_000455745.1 Alligator sinensis | reverse complement strand
ACCCTTTCCTGTTCCTGAGCAATCTTTTTTTTTTTTGCCCCCCTGGGCATGGTCACTTGGTTCAGGGGCTGTTTAACATTTGTTGATGCAAGTATATGAAGCCCTTTGGCATCCCAGATGTGGGTACAACTGGCTGCAGCTAGTGCCTGCACTGAGCCGGCTTGTCTGGAAGCAGCACTGGTCGTGCACACAGGCAGTTTGATTTTTTTTTTTTTTAATTTTCTTGGGGCACCTGCCCAGGGGGTTGGGGGGAATGGGTGAGTACCAATACTAATATCACAGTGCCCAGCCTGCCCAGCTGGCAGCCTCCAAGCCCTGGCCTGGCACAGCTGGACTCAATCTAAGTTGTAATTGGCCACCTACAACTGGCACACTCTCTCTTCTCCCCCCCCAACCCTTCCTTTCCCAGAACATTTTGCACACCTACCAGCACTGGTATCATTTATTCCCCAATTTCCACCAGGTCTGAGACTCCAAGGAACGAGAGACGGTAGAAGTGTGGCAGGATGTCAGTTAGAATGTAAATAGGTAGAAATTAGAAAGACACAAGGTAAACCAGGGAAGGGAGGAGACAAAAAGCAGGGGAAGAAAAAGGCCAAAGAGCGACATTACAGTGATAGAATACAAGGTAGAAAAGAGGCTGTCTGTGAGAAAGGAAATAGTTGGAGATCAGGAGGAAACACTACAGTGGTAATGATACCAGGTAAAAAAGTGGATCTCAGTGAAAAAGGAAATAGTTGGAAATCAGGAAGACAAAGGACATAAAAGCAAAGGGAGGGGAGAAAAGGTGGGGGGAAAAAAGAATGCAGGAGGCCAGGCAGGTTGTAATGTGCCAGGTGAATCAGACGTCAGGCAGGTTGTAATGTGTCATCAATCCAACGTCTATACTGAGTCCATGATTTTTTGTATCCAGTAGATTTATGAAGTGAAGTTCATAGGCTCATCTACAAAAAGTGCTTTGTAAATTCCCTTTGAGGATTAGAACTGAGAGATCAGAGAGGGAGCAATTGTCTTGTGAGAAGTGTGCCCCCACAGGTAGTTGGGTATTCTCGTCTTTGTTAGATTTTCGGTGTGTTCATTCTGGTGCGCAGGGGTTGCTTCAAGTCTGATGAGGAATGCTTTGAGTCTAGCATGGTTGAGAACCACGGTTGAGGACTTCAGCAACCTGCCACCACAAACTTTGGAGGGCCTTCCTGTTCCTCCCCAGAGCAGTCCTTACATGGATTGTGGTGTCCATGCCCTCCATTTTGATTTCTTTACACTCTGCTGCTTTCCTGCCTTCTGAAGGTCTCTCCATCTCCGTCCTCATTTCTATCTTTCCCACCCTGCTTGTACTCTGCCATCTGCAGGACTAATCTGCTGTCTGCCATTCCCTTAATCTTTGCTTTTCTGCTTCCCACCCAGAAATGCCAATTTCTTTATTTTACTGCCCCAGCTTGCTTTGGTCTGTATACATATTGGAGGTTTTGCCCAGCTTCCACCAGGTCACTGCCTCAAATACCCACATGTGACATCCATTTTCGTTCATGTTGGTGCTGGCTTTTTTCTTATCCCTGTGACACCCCATCTACCCTATTTTCATCCCACTGTGTATTTATTTCCTGCCATTGACAGCAGGTGGATCGTCTCAACCTTCTCCTGGATGCCTATTTTGTAGCTCTTTTCCCTGTCATATCAACCTCAATCCCAGGCTATTCCCCTGCTTACTCATTGCATTTGCTGACTCCATAGGCTAAATGGTGAATGCTAAATGCAAAATTTATGATATGACAAATTTCTTTAATAGAATGAGTTACTTCATTGGATTCACATTTGCAAGATAACATATTTAGGCTACTTGCAGAAAATAACCTTCTACCACTGCTGTACTGAGTTATAATTACTAATAATTAAATACTATTAAACACAATCAGGTTTTTATAAGGCTGCTGCATGAACTCAGCAGGTTTTGAAAATACAAATATTAGAACCTGAATAGTAGAAAATATTGCTCTGAGCTCCAGTTTATAAATCAAGGGCTTAAATTAAAAAAAAAAATGGTTAAGTACAAAATTGTTGCAGAGTCAGCCACATTCTTGCCTTGTCACTTGCTATTTCTTGGGTCCCCTGTCTTGACTGGATATTGCCATACTGGAAGTTGCAGCTTCTGTAGACAACTGGGTGAATTGCACATATGTTCTTTGAAAAGACCAGTAGAGTTACATAATCCTGAGTTTTCCAGATAAGCAAACTTGCAAAATTTGATCTCTGTTTCCCATGATCACTACTTAGGCTGGAGTGAATCTATGAAGGGATTTTCTATTTAAAAAACCGTAACTGATTTAATTTTACAACAGAGGTGCTTTCTGCCTTCATCCCAAACTAACTTATAAAAATCAAGCTACACACCCCTCTTCTTTCCTATTTTTCTCTACCTGCCACCTGATTCTCATGTACGTGCTAAAAAAAAAAAATCAAAGACATTGATATTCCTTTATCAATAAGGCACTGAAGGATTCAAAACACACATGTGCATAATACCAGTGCATATGTGGATCCAAATTCACAACATCAAATGAGAAAATGGATGAAGGCAGCACTATAGACACCGCAATGTGAGAATGAGGACAAAATGCATGCAACATGCTGCAACACAGCATCACTCCACCTTTGCAACCAAAAAACAGACTACTCAGTGGGATTGTTTAGAGGCACTAGATAGTACTCTTCCTACCAGAAGACCGAACATGTCTATCTTGCAGGAAACAGTAGGTCTAGTTTCCAAAAGGTATGCCATGAAAGCAGCAGCAGTGTGCTGTGAAAAATGGGCAGGACTGGGCCCCAGCTGCCTTGGCCTTATGCTACAGGACTGTGTCCTGGCTGGTCCTGCACTGCATACAGGATCAGGCCCATGGACTGGATCCAGCTGACCGACCACTAAGTGTGTCACCAATTTTAACCTGGGAGAAAAGTGTACCCCACGTATGAAAAGTTTTGGAAACACTGGGTAGACCGTGTGCTTCCCTTCTCCTCCTCTCAAATGCAAGAACAAAGCAGGATCAAAGCAGCAATGACTTCTTTCTCAATACATGATTTGCAAGTAGATCCAGTGTGAGAGGTTACAGAGCTCAAGAATTTGTCTGTATAAATAGCCAATTTTCCTTTTGAATCATAGTAGGGACACAAAAGTCATGCTTCTCATTTCATGCATCTCACCTCTACCTGTTAAAAATTAAGAAGAGACTAAAGGATTAGGAAGGCTGAAGGTTATGAATGATCTTTGCGCCTCTCTCTGAAGCATCTATGCCTGACCAGTCAGCAACAGAGTACCCAACAAAATGGAATGCAAAGTCAGTCTGGCAACATGCATTAGGGTTAAACAGGTTCTAAAAAGTTGATGTACTTTGTGTTCTCATGCACAATACAAGCAATTGCACCAAGAGCTGCCTTTTAATTTTGAAAAAACTTAACAATCGGACTGAATTTCTCACAGTTGAAGCTCACTGGTGAGGCTGGTCTACCAGAACTGACTTAGACAAAAAGAGCGCTCTCCTCCTCAAGTTCAGAGAATTCTGCATTATTTCATACTTGAACAGAACGTTTCTCTTGAACATCCTGGCCTACCAAGACTTACTCAGGTCTGAACCCATTTCTCACTTATGCGCTGCAGTCTGTCAGCGTGCTCTAAAAAAGTACTTATTGTGTATACAAATCTGGCCATCTAGCTTTTGATTGCATTACCTTTTACAAGACTCAGTGCCCCACTAAAGTGGCATAGAGATAATGCTATGAACATCTCAAGTTTGGAGTCTGCAGCTTATTCACAAACTTTGTTTGTGAAAGTGGTAAGTGTTCAGAAAAATCTTGCTGACACTTTCCAAAATTAGCCCCTTCTGGTCATTCTTCTTTGTTCAGATTAAAACTTTCACAGCCAAATTTCAGATAAGCAATGAAGTCAGGTTCTACACCTTATTTGGAATCATTATCTTATTTCTGCCTGCTTTGTGAATTTCTGGTTCATCTGTAGCAACAGGACCACCAAGCCGAAAGCACTTTTCAAAGCTGTAAGACTGTTGTATACAAAAAACAAGTATTAAAAAAATCCTGAATAACAACAAATGGTTACTATCATTACAAGTGAGTTCTGAAGGATGTTCTGGGTCACAGAAAAGGTTAAAAAAACATATACAAAACCAATCATACCACAGTGCAACTCCCTCAGTTACAGCTCTTCACCCCTAATTCCATATGGACAGTAAACATTTACATACTATCGTACAACTGCTGAAGAACATTTCAGCAATGTTTGTCTCTGGTATCCGACTCAATATGAATCGCACCTGAGAAGGGAGGTGGCCTGGTCAGTGCCTTTTTACAAATTATCATAATCGTCATCATCTTCATGCTTCCTTTTCAAGGGATTTGACTCGCTTGACGTGTTCTGCGATGATACCATATTTGTGGTAATAAGAATGTTTTTGGATCCAATTAATGAAGGGTTAATCAGAACGTTCTGAACTGTAGGAGTAGTTGGTGTGGCTATATCAAAACAAAAATTAAAGAATTAAATTAGATGCTGTTAAGTGTATGACATAATGGCTGACTCTGCATTGCAGAACTACAGATCCAGGATAGAAAGAGCATAAAAAGCACTTCATAGTAGAGAAGATACAAATTTTTGATCGCAACTAACATCCACAGTAGAAAGATCTGTTATGTGCAGACATCTGCATTTAATTTCCACACACTTTTAAGAGAGTTACTGTCACTTTGGCATAAATTTGCTGCATGACTGACCTATTACATTAGTTCTGTCTGGGTTCTTGTAATTACTATTCAAACTGCTTGAGATTTTTTACAGGCTTATAGCTGTTTACATTTGTTTGAACTAACATTAATAATTGTAAATAAATACTTGTGCCAGCTATATCGATAAAAAAAAATAAAGCTTTCATATTCTATTTACTGTGGGAAGAAGTCTGAGTTTAACTGCAATGGTTTTGCCACATGTGCACTGCTTACAAGTAATAGAACATATCTGAAAATGATTTCTGTTGGGCATGACCCCCCCTATCTTAAAAGGGCATTATGGTCATAAAGCCAAGTGTGTAGTCAAAGACTACATAAATACAAGTAGGCCTTGGCCTTTCCCACCTTCAAAGCTTGTATTCAGTGATGAGCAGCAGTGTAATCAACAAAAATCCTCCATACTTCAGGCTGTAGCTGCTAGTGTTCAGGGGACCCCTGTTCCGCTATAGTTGGAAATCTCTTTGAAAAATGGTGTTTCCAAAATGAAGTATCATAGGATTGCAAGGATGCCACAGCCTGAGGCTTAGGCTTTCTATCCTGATTTGGGAAACAGTTCCAGAAACCCCACAATTTTTGCAAGCCTGAAGTTTAGTTTTCTAGCTGACTACGAGCATGAGCATGACTCTGCTGCACACTGCTGCTATTGCACTCATTCTTAGAAAACATGCTCCAAGAGGTACAAAACTCTGTATTCTTTATATCAGTTCATTACCACTGCCCTTTTATTTTAAATTAAAATGAAGAACTTGATCTGACTAATTAGACACTGGTTGTATTTTGGGTGGTAATGTTCCCTAATGTTGCAATAATGTTTTCCCGTACTGCTGAAAAGCGTGTCGGTAACTAAAGGATTCCTAATGGCTCAAGAAAGTGAAAACTCAGTTAGGCAGTGAGAAGGAAGTTTCCTGGAAGTAGTGTAACATGTGCTTTTGTGCTCAGAAACAAATAGCTAGTTACATAGTCTTCAAAAAAAAAAAAAAAAAAAAGAGGCAAGAGGTGTTTTATACCATATATTTTACCTGATTTGACAGTTGCCTGAGAAGATGGGATCTGCACAGTAAACCTTTGACCGGCCAGCGACACTGGAGTGCCAACTTTTGTCGAAACCGATACTGTTTGTGCCGAAGGAGTACCTGCAATTCAAGGCATTTAATCAAAGGACTTATTATAGTAAATGCACAACTTGTTCTTTCTATAATATAATTTGTATTCAAAATTGAACTTGCCACTTTCAAACAGGAAAGAATGCTTATTGTTATAGTATAACAATGTGCAAGGTCACTCCACCTTTAGATCCAAACCAGATCCCCACACAGCAAGGTTTTTAGGGCATTCAACAGCAGACAGGCGGTCGCATATTCACATGCAACTGTTCCAAGTGCATGCACATAAAATATTTATTATTAAGGGAGAAGAGATTGATGTCATATATCTTGACTTCAAAAAAGCCTTCGATTTGGTACCACATGATCACCTCTTGGCGAAACTGGCCAATTGTGGCCTTGGGTCCACCATGATCCGCTGGCTGGGAAATTGGCTCCGTGGTCAGACCCAGAGGGTGGTAATTGACGGCTGTCAATCATCATGGTGCCCTGTGACCAGTGGGGTCCCCCAAGGCTCTGTCCTTGGACCCATACTGTTCCACATCTTCCTTAATGATGTGGACATTGGAGTCAGAAGGGACTGGCTAAGTTCGCCGATGACACCAAACTCTGGGGCCAAGCAACCACACCTGAAGACAGGAGGGATAATCCAGGCTGACCTGGACAGGCTCAGCAAATGGGCGGACGAGAACCCGATGGTGTTTAACAATGAAAAATGCAAGGTTCTCCACCTTGGGAGGAAAAACCTGCAGCATCCTTATAGGCTCAGCAGTGCTACACTGGCTACTACTACAGAAGAAACAGACTTGGGGGTCATCACTGACCACAAGATGAACATGAGCCTGCAATGCGATGCTGCAGCTAGTAAAGCGACCAAAATGCTGGCTTGCATCCATAGATGCTTCTCAAGCAAATCCCGGGATGTCATTCTCCCCTTGTACTCGGTTTTGGTGAGGCTGCAGCTGGAGTACTGCGTCCAGTTTTCGGCCCCACAATTCAAAAAAAGGATGTGGAGAAGCTTAAGAGAGTCCAGAGAAGAGCCATGTGCATGATTATAACGTCTGTTTTCCTGACCTCTGACGACAGGCTGAGAGCTATGGGGCTTCTTTAGCCTGGAAAAGCGCAGGCTCAGGGGTGATCTGATGGCCACCTATAAGTTTATCAGGGGTGAACACCAGTATCTGGGGGAACGTTTGTTCACCAGAGCGCCCCAAGGGATGACGAGGTTGAACGGTTATAAACTACTGCAAGACCGTTTCAGGCTGGACATAAGGAAGAATTTCTTTACTGTCCAAGCTCCCAAGGTCTGGAATAGCCTGCCATCAGAGGTGGTTCAAGCACCTACGCTGAACACCTTCAAGGGTAAATTGGATGCTTATCTTGCTGGGGTCCTATGACCCCAGCTGACTTCCTGCCCTTTGGGCAGGGGGCCGGACTCAATGATCTTCCGAGGTCCCTTCCAGCTGGCTTGCCCTAACGTCTATGAAATCTATATTCAAACATGCCTAAATAAAATTCACATTCAAGCCAGCCAGCGTCAGTTGCATTTAATAATTAGAATAGTTTGTATAAAAATTAAAAAAAAGGAGCAAAACCAATTTACTCAACAAATTTATTTTTCTCTTCTGAAATAGCGTTTCCATTTGTATAACCATTCAGAAATACAAAAATGGAAATATCCAGAAATACAATGGATGGGTTAGCAATATGTGGGCATTAAACAAAAAACAGCTTAAATGATCTGGCTTTTGTAATTCAGAAATAAAATTATTTTAATGAAACTACCCTTTGTTTTTTAAAACTGTCAGTCTGGATATAAATGTTAACAAGAAGTTTGAGTATTAATATTGCTTATCATTTTTGAAAAACAGAAGTTCAAAGGGATTTTGAAAATGTGAGGATATTCTTCACCATTCAAATCTATCCTGCAAGCTTCAAGTTTTCTTCCCTAAATAAGTCACGGCACAGAATCACAAGCAAGCTGTCACTTACCTAATGTAGGAGTGCTGGGTCTGCTACTAACAGCACCAACACTGAGACGGGGAACTGTTATTCTTCCGGCAGAGGAAGAAGTCTGTAGAGACAAGAACACGCGCCTTCAGTTTAGAATCATCACCTTAAAAGTCAGAAACACTTCTTACCACCATGATAACAGGCACCATCCTCTGCAACACAGAAGGGTAATGAAAAATGAGGATGTGTACTCACATGCAACCTATTTTGACCGAGATTCATTCTGTCGCAAAATTTGTCAAAGGGGACAAAAGTTCTCAAACTTTTTACAGTGGAGATCCTGCTCCACAGATAAACTCACGGAACTGCCACCCATCACGGTCACATGGATATGGAACCGTCACACATGACACGCATTCACTTTTAAACTCTGGTTATGCAGAAGCACTCAGCTCAGATTCCATACCTGATGTTCCTAGAAATCATGCCTTATACTCAATATTCCAGCTGGGTTGACTGAATAGACAACTAGAATACAGCTGCTTTGAAAGCCTTTGCTCTATCCAATAGGCAAACAACACAGCTTCTTCAATATACTCCACATTCAAATGTAATTGGGAGAAAGAATATTTTCAGAGAGTTTGTAATTGGAGGCAATTTAAGGCAACTGGTAAAGAATTAATTTCAACCATACAATTTAATATACCAGTTTGCACAGCATCTTTTTATCTAAGTAATTCTGGCACCATTCTTAAAGAACAATGTCAGCACTAACCACGTTCTCAAATACAAATGCAACATGACTCCAAAAGCTCTTACCTTCTTTTGCAGTGATTTAAGTCTGTAGTTTGGAGCTGTCAGACAGTATCTGTCAGGTGGCAGTCTGGGTCCAGAATATGGCTTTATCAGTGGCAATGGCGTCTGGTTCTTTTGCCTTGCTATGTCTAGCAAAAACTGAAAACAAAATTATTACCTTAGTATTGATATGGTTTTGTTATATACTGGATCTGAAAATAAGCGTTACTTACATCTCTTGGGGGAGGAGAGGTAAAGGACTGATCTGTTCGACACTGGATTGCTAGTCTCACATCATCTGCATCAACACTGGATTTCTTAGCATGACTTGAGTATATTTTTGCATCTTCCAGTATGGTAGTCACATACCCTTGAAAAATGAATAAAGCCCCCATTGAACATGGATAAAAAACAAACTGCTTTTCACACTGTATGTACTTTTCACAAAAACTAAGCAAGCACTACTTATGCTACACCCTTTGTGGAAACATGTACAAATACAGATTCCATGAAAAATAAGATCCATTTCATTACAATCAAATATATTACATTGCTAAGACATTTATCATGTATGACAAAAAATAATCCTTAAAAATTAAATCCCTACCACGTAATATACATAATCTATTCAATGTGGTTTTCAACATGAACTTTCAGAATTTTTTGCGACAGGCTGCTTAGTGAAAAGCTAATGAAAACAGCTTGTCCAGAACAGTGCAGCAATTTTTACAGGGCATTTGTTAATACATTTCAAACACATTTGTCATTTGTGCCCATCCAGGGCAGCCCAACGGCAAAAGTACATCTAAACAATACAAGCTGTACCAAGTTATACAGTGGTTTTATAATGGAAGAAAATGAGAAACTACCCCATACTTATTAAAGTCCTCACCCAAGATGAAAGCTTACAGCTCTACAGTACCCCAGGACTCTAAACTTCCAAGTATGTGTGATATACTTTGCAGAAGCATTAGGAACACAGAACTTGCCATACTGAAACAGGCCCATAGTCTGCCTAGTGCATAGCCAAAGCTTACATTTCAGAGGATGTGCCTAAACCCAGCAGATGACGCGCATGAAACAATCAGTCTCTACCCATCTTATGATCTCTAATATTTAGAAACAGTCTCAAGCCTTGAAGCACGGGGTTGAAGCTCCCCTTGAATGTGTTAGCTATCGTCAATACAAATAACTAAACAGTCTTGCTACCTATGTAAATACCCAACTGCTTGGTAAGTATTTAGCTTCAACAACTTCTTGTGTTAACGAGCTCCACAACTTATTCATTGTGTGAAAATGACATCTAGACAAATGTCTGCCTGTTCTTTTATGACCACGCAGACAAAACAGACTCTCCTGCTATGCGCCTCTGCAAGGCTTGTTATTTTATGTGCTTCTATCATGTTCCCTTGTGTTCATCCCTGTTCTAGAGGCTTTCCCAAAACATAACCGTTTGCTCCGTGACTAGGCCAACAGAACGTATAAGCAACCCCTCCCCACCTGAAGGCACAGCTTACACTAGGGGTGTGAAACTCATCAGTGGTATGAGACCAGGGTGTCAAACTCATCGGACCCCACAGGGCAGATGAGTGGCACGAGACCAGCCCATGGCTTGAATTCCCTGCTCCCCTCTCTGTGTTAGATCCAGGGCATGCACTGTGCCCTTCGGCCAGCCCAGGATCTGCACCACATGGCACCCCCCAGGCCTGCACTCACTGTAGGTGAACTCCAGCATCTGGTTGATGACGCGCGGCTCGTACTCCGCGATGCCCATGTCCTTCAAGATCTGAGCCATCACCTGTGGGGGACAAGACGGACCGCCACTGTGCGCATGCGCGGACCCCACCGCACCCGCCGCCAGTGCCGGACGGTGGGGCTCGGCCCCAGGATGACGCCATGGCCCCGGGAAGAGCCCACCCCACCGGCTCGCGATGCCCCAGGACAACCCGCTACCTGAGCATCTTTGGGCGCACTCTTGGGAGACGCCATCTTGCTTTGCTCCATGGCTTCCGGTCAGCTGACTGCACTACTTCCGGTTCCGCCTCCGCCTCAGCGGCCACTCGGCGCGTCCCTAGTGGGCATGCGTAGTACGTGCGCACTCTGTCGGGGGAATGCCCCCTCCCTCCCCTTCATCCTGACGTATACGAGGGTGTCCGTGCGGGGGGGCGGAGCCACTTCTTGTGGGCGGAGCCAAAACTGCCCCGCAGCCTTGTGTCCCGGGCGGTACCGTAATTACCGTATCGCACAGTCATTTCAATGTTTGTAGGAAGGAGGATCAGGAAGCGTTCAAAATGTGCCGTAAGCGGCGAGGCGGTCGGTTGATGCAGCCCGTGCAAAGCCCGAGTCACGCTCAGGGGATCTGAACCAACTTCCGGGGGCCTGTCAGCACGTCCTTAGGACAGCTCGCCTCCAAATAACGAAATGCTTCAACTGTGATGAACCAAAAGGGCCAGAGCTAGCCCCGGCCCTGGTCCCCCTGCCCCGGGTGCCAGCTGAGACCCTCCGACACGACACAGAAAACCACAGCTGCCACTTCTCAAGCAAAGCCCTTTTTCCCCAGGGCGGGAAGCAGGAGGAGCCTTGGACATGGGCCAGGCCTCGGGCATCTTGGTCTCCACAGGCAGCACGTGCGGGGCCCGTCCTGGGGCACCGAAGTGCGCGTGAGAACGGGACGGCACCGCCCAGGACGCACGAGGCCGCGTTGGCGTGACGCAACCCTCTGCTGCAGGGGCCCAGAGGGCCCCTCATAGGCGGTATCAGCTTTGTTGTCGTGGCCGCCCCTTTGACACGAGGAACAGAGCCCTGGAAACCGAGGTGGGGCGGGATGGTGACGGGAATCATCCGCACGGTCTGTTTGGTCCCAACCCAGCAGATTTCACATTTATCTTGAGATTTGGGTAGGAGCGAAATCCATGCGGGCTGTTGACATGGGAACATCCTGACAGGAAAACACCGTGTCAGCCTGCAGATAGCGAAGCTCAAATTACTTGTAATGTGTTGAAATTCTTCCCTTTGCGCTCTGGCTGGGATAAGTCTGTTTTGGACTGTGCTGTCACATGGCGTTTCTATGCTAGAGGCTCAGGGAAACTGCACTGAAACCAGGGGGCACAATGATTGCCTTTCCCTCACAAACAATAAAGTAACTTTTTTTTTTGTGGTCATTTGTTAAATGGAGGAACATTAAACACTGTCCTGCCGCACAAGGAGTATGCATCTGCCACGACTCTGCACAGTTTTAACTAGCCCCCACCACAGCCATCCCTGGGGGGACGGGGTCTCGTAGCACCCTGGCTGAGAACCACCCAGAGAAGCTCCCGCCGGCACACGCAGAGAAAACGCTAAGAGGGAGAACTTTGGGATGAGGTTAGGAAAGATGCTAGGAACTGAGAGCAAAGCCATGGCCTCCTGCTGCCCAATTCCACCTGCATTCAGCAAAATGTGCCAGGGGCGGGGGGGGAGGAATTTGTAAATAAACAGGATTGCATAAGAAGAAAAAAATAATCCGACATAATTTTCCTTGTATAGGAAACAACTGGCCAAACGTCTACATTTTGGCTGCCCACTCAGTCAACAGGGCTGACCATATTTTCCTACAGAGTTTTGTGACTGTGGGCTCCAAACCATTCCCAATGGATGGCCTTATGGGGAAATATGCCAGGAACCCAAAGCTCACGTGGGAACAAAACGTACAACTGGAAGGCATTTCTTGTAAATCCAGTCCATACATGAAATGTGCAGAGAGTAGAGGATACTGCAACCATCCTCAACGTACTCTGGAAGGACTAAAATGTAGAGACAATGCATCCTAGTGAATAAAGTTTCTTTATAATCCCAATGGATTTCCAATCAACAGGCTGTTAATGAGTTAAAGAAACAGATAGCTGTGCATGTCACTGTGCTCTGCAGTTTATCTGTCCTTTGACTGTTTCTCTCAGGATTTGCCAGCCCATACTTGTAAACTGGCTTGTCTCCTGCATGAATTAACAAAATTAACAAGGAAGAAATGAGCCAAGACTGAGTTAATTAGCTCATCATTTTCCACTTAAGTCACCTGTGGCAATTATATTATGTGCAGCCAGCAGAGAGTGGTGTGATTGATACCAAGAAGAAAGTCTGTATCCTGGAGACAGCATGTATAATCCAGATGTTGCGGTCTCTCATACTGAAGTAAACAAGCACACAAAACCCTTCTGTAGATGACCCCAAACCAAATTGGAACTGGAGCATACTCTGGTCAGCACAGAAACTGACTCCAGTCAGGAAGGGGGGGTTGGGATATATTTTCCCAACTGAAGCGGATCCTCAGTTTTCCCTAAAGACCAGCTTTCCCAACTGAAGCGGATCCTCAGATTTCCCTAAAGACCAGCCCCTTCTCTTTCTAGTGATGATTTTAATCTTTGTGTTGTCTGCTTTCTGTCCTTTGATTAAGATGCTTTACTATTAGAAACCAGGTAGATGAGCACTCCCCATCTGCACCACCTATCTTAGGTACTCATGCATATTACTGCAGTAATAAGGCCACAGTCTTTAATGTAGTTGGCCTAACACCGCCCTGCAAGGTGCTCGCTCATATGCTCACTTTACCGTTCGGGAACTGACACGCAGTCACATGTTATACTGCAGAGTAGGGAACTGAACCCTGGTCTCTCACACCCAAGTTAGGTCAGACTTCAGTCTCAATCCCAAAGTAACAAATGGTGTTTCGTTTACTAGTTTTACTAACACTTTAAATATTGATTTTAAACCGGAGGGTTTATTTTTTTCAAAGATATTGAAAGCATCCTTTACTGGACAGTTTTGTGTTCAAAACCACATGACCTGAGCACCAGCAGCAAAGGCCACCACCATTGCCTTCATTCTTCTCCTGCCCTGCCCCTCTCAAACATTTGGGACTCCCACTGAAGTCAGTGGAAGACTCACAGGCCCATGGATCCTGGTCCTGCAATAGCTGGTCTGGCCCAATGAATTGCAGTGCCCCGGGCTGACAACACATCACCCCACGGACTGGCTGAAAGCAGACTGGTGCTCACAAACCTAGATGGCTTTGCTTAATAATGAGATCTTTGTTAGGGGGCTTATTTTTTAAATGAGGAAAACAGTTATAATAAAGGAAGGGGAACTGAAGATATTCCAGATTTCCAAAGCAGCTCACATGGCAATCAGTGTAGGCGGGAATTTCAGTTATCACCAAGAATCGAAACATTTCTTTGCACCCCTGATATTTATTTTTTGTGCAAAATTAATTTTCTTCTACGTGGCAGTTATGGGCGATTTTACACTGCATGGAAATAGCAGGATGATGAGCAACCAGCCAGCTCAGTTCTGTTGCCCATCTGGACA
>NW_005842305.1:1595108-1612297 GCF_000455745.1 Alligator sinensis | reverse complement strand
AGGAATGTTTGTGAAGGGGTCTGGACCCTGTCCAAACAGCTGCTTGTCAGCTCTGGATGTTTGTGTTCTCATGAGTTTACAGTTCTGGCTGTTTGTTACAGTCAGGACACTGAGCGCACAGTTCAGACTGAGGCCATCCCTCCTTAATTCACAAGTCAAATGCAGATTTCTCTTCTGCCAGCAGGCGGCAATACAACCACTGCAGCTCCTTTCCTCCCATCACCTTCCTGGCCTCACACCCATGCTTCTTCGCTGGAGCTCCAAGTGGAGAGAGAGCTGCTGTAGATGAATCGGGGCAAGGCTCTGCTTTTTCTCTGTGTCATCCCTTGCTTGATCCCCCCATTTCTGTGTGGATATCAGGGGAGAAGTGCTGCAGCTGGGAGCTACCAGTCACCTTTAAGTTTACAGGTGAAAATGTGCGGGAGGGCACTGAGGCACCAGAAGTGCTAAGGCTGGCCTTGTACCCAGCACATGCCAACATTAGTTCTGGACCCACAAACAGCAGAGAATGCATCTGCTGAGACTTTTTGGCGTGATGCACCATACTGACAGAGTCCAAGTCATTTGACTTTCATGAGTCATAGCATAATACACAAAAACATCCTGCTATGAGGGGGATGAAGGATGAATCCCAGATACAGGACTAAAAACACATTTTTCTCTCAGAAAAAGGGGGGAGGCTATTTCACCAAAAACCAAATCAAGTTTATATGCAGCATCAGACAGCAAGTTCAGATCAAAATCAGGGACAGTGAGAGCCTCTGCTGTTGTGGTCATTTATCCCTGACACGAAGAAGAGTCATGGGGCTGACAGATACTAGGGCTATTGGAAAGAAGTGATAGAGCGAATCTTGTCCTAATATAAGGGACAAGGGATTAGCAAGCGTGTGCAGCTTTCCCACCAGTGCTGGCAAAGGGATTACTGTTAAGGCTGAACAGTACATTGATTGTCCATGAGACTTCTTCCTCTCTCTGAAGAGGAACAAGAAGGATGTGGAGTTTGAGAACGTTTTTTTTCACAATGTAGATATCAGTCCAATAGAAAATGGTCTGAGACCCCAAATGCCTTTTGCACAGGCAATAAAACACCCATTGTCTGGCAACAATTTCCGATTCCTAATGTCTGATCTAGATTAAAATGGACTACCTAGATCTGAAAGGCTTTGCAGCTACTACCACTACTATGAACTACCAGGCCTCCTGATAGCTCTGTAAATGAATGCTTTTAGCCAACTCAGCGGGACCAGAAGTATTGGAAGAATAAAAGAGCATTCATAGGATGTGTTATTCGAGACGTTGAGGTTTCTTTCGTAATTAAAAAGCAGGAAACAGAGTCACTGTTACGCAGAGAGGGGCTGAATGGGTTACTGTTAATTCTGGCATCATTGAACTGGGGACATTCACCAGAGGCAACTGGCTTGCAGCTGGTGAGGAACTGTACAGCAAAAGCAAGAAAAACAGTCCATCTGTAAGCACACTGGTTACTAAGCACACTTCATTCAGCAGTCAAAATTAACTGCTTGGTATATAATCTGTCACTTGCTCAATAAGGTGAGATAAATAAGTCTTCCTTCAGGAATAAGAGTAATGTTCTTAAAACTTATTAACTTCAGTATTGTTGATGAAGCAAAAAAGTCTCAGGCCAGGTTTTTGATGGCCTGAAAATGCTGGAAGGTGCTGGAAGTGGGATTTTCTAAAGCTAAGGATCTCTGATGTCACAACAGACATTTTCCTAATATAAGCCTAAACCATGGCCTCCTAATGAAGCAGTCACACTGAGTTCTCAGCTCTCATCCCAAGTACCGGTCACTGGCAGATGGTACACGGTTATTAGAACAAATGCAAATCAAAACAGTAAAAGATGAGGAAATTGAACAGAAAATACTTATTTGCTTCTTGGGAGTTTTAATTTCTTGCTGTCCAAATGCTTGATTTCCAGGAACATATTGAAAGCACTGTATCCCTGTGTCAACAAACACACTTGCAGTCTTTCAGCTGAGTGAGATATGACAGTATCCAAAGTCTCACTGGTTCAGGGCCTATAGTCCCTTCTTGATGTTTGGCATGGCACCAGCTACATACCTCAGGCACTTAATACATAATTATTTCTGATCTCTTCTGAAGTGGAAAGTAAATCAAATGCTAAGTGCACTGTCTCATTTTGAAAAGTGATGTTCAAACAAACACTCTGCCAGCTATCATGATAACCTTATTAAAACACAGTCAGTCCAAACTTCTCACTCTGTGACACATGTTCTGGAGGAGACCTAGGGAAAAAGACCCTAAACAAACACAGGACAATGGAAAATTACATCATTGGCCTGAGCGGTCTAATTAAATTTCCAATATCAAAATGCTCCTCTAACCTCCCTGATAACTGAACAAAAGGTGAGAGAGTAAAGCAGAGTGGAGCTGAAGCATTTAACAGCGTCAAACTGGGAATAGATGGAAAAGGTGGAAGATAAATGACAAAAAAAATCTGCATAATAGTCTTCCTTTAAAGGAAGCGTACTGAAAGATTAAAATACCCCAGAAGATCACTTCAGAAACTGTGAAACTACACAAGGCCAGCAATCTGCTACCACAAAGAATATGTTTTGTTCTTTCAGGTGAGAGCCATTTTTCATGTAGCAAATGATGCACCCAGATCTCTGTCTGGCACAAGGACTCCTTGCAAATCGAGCTGCTGCTTGGAAAGTTCTTCAGAAAGGCTGTCTTCACTGCCAAGAGGTTTTTTTGATTTCTAAGAAATCTGGCAAACTTTGAAGAGATAACAATGATTTCCTTTCCTCCTTGTGTCTGCATCCATTAATACGGACTGTATTTGAATCAACATTATTTTCTGACTGTGATAGTTCACAAAATTGCTTTATACCTTAAGCTTTCAAGAACTGTGGAATTTACTAGATAGGAACATCAGTTGCAAGCTGCCTGAAGCACAAGGTAAAAATATAAATGTGTTTATCTGTCTCTCTCTTCCAAAATGTTGGGTGTATATGCTAATTTTTCTCTGTCATTTTTTAGCTTCATCTAATATTTTTATGAAAAATAATTTTGGATTTGTATAAGAGGCGAGCAATACAAGGGATGAAGACAAATCTTCTAGCACATTTTTCAACCTTTGGAAACTACGTAGACTGTGGATCATAGTTATCATGAGACTGGTTTCTATTAAATGGTAATGCAAAGCCAACTCTACATTTCATGTTGAGACCAGAAATGGGTTCCATCACAAATGACAGCCATTTTATAAATGATACGGACTACTATGAAGAACAATCATCATCTTTATTTGACATTCACATCCTGGTACCTGTAACTATAATTTCCATCATTTTATTTTTCTTGGGTGTCACTGGGAATGTAATAACAATATTAATTTTCAAACAGCGTAGGGAAATGAGAACTACAGTTAACATGTACTTATCCAGCATGGCCCTCTCAGACATTTTGATCTGCCTTGGTCTGCCTTCAGATTTGTACAGGATTTGGAAATACAGGCCATACATATTTGGGGATTTTCTCTGCAAATTTGTGTTTTACCTCAGTGAAACCTGCACTTATTGCACCATATTGCACATCACCGCTCTAAGCGTGGAAAGGTATTTTGCAATATGCTTTCCTTTGAAAGCCAGAACCACAATCACTAAATGCAGGGTGAGAGGGATCATTCTTGGGTTATGGGTTTGGTCACTACTGACTGCCAGCCCTATTCTGTTCTTGTTTGGTGTGGAACATCGCAATGGAAGCCTGCCCGATGAAACCAGGGAATGCAAGTACATAGAGCACTTGGCCCGCACAGGCCTTTTAGAAACAATGACTTGGGTCTCCACCATTTATTTCTTCCTACCAATTCTGTGCTTGACTCTGCTCTATGGACTCATATGCAGAAAGCTCTGGAGCAGCAGGCACAACCTGAGAGGGCCCCAGGCAGCAAGCAGAGAAAAATACCACAAGCAAACCATCAAAATGCTGGGTAAGCATCTTACACGTCTATCAAACAGGCAGCAAGCACTATGTTACAGCAATGAGACAGACAGTCAAGCAATGGGGGCAACTTTTTGACAGGTTTGATACATAGTAAGCTCCACACTTTCTGTAAGTGCCACTCAGATCCCCTTTGCTTGCCCGATCTACCACAAACCCTACACACACAGGGTGTAAAGGCAGGGGAAAAAGAAAGGTGGCAAGAAAGGAAAAGCCAGGAAGGACTCTCACAGCTGTAAGGTTCCTGCATTTTATTTAATTTATCCATGTTCCCCAATTTTACTGCACAAAGCTCCCAATCTGAACTTCAAGTAGTTTATTAATAGGAACCAACCTCAGATCAGCTACAAGAATTCCTGTTGTCCCAAGGTGAGGCAAAGCAGCCTTGCCCTGCCTACCTGCAAAGTCAGAACACCATCAAAAAAGCCATATGATGACATGACTTTTTTAAATCCTTAATTTGATCATCCTTGATGTGTGTCTGGAAGATTTAGCACCTAGCAGTCTTGGTCTGAAGGGCAGCCCTTACAGCCAGCAAATCAAGCTTCACCCCAGGAGCGTGTTAAGGTTTTTGCAATTAAGCTTTGGTCCACAAGCTTAACAGATCCTAACCTGATCTAGTAAAAAAATTGTTTTTTCCCCCCTCAGATTATACCAAAATCATTTTAGCAAGATAGAAAACAAAATTACTTATTTGGGGTGACTATCATCTTACGCAGGCCATTTCCTCTTCCAAGACCAACAAAATATGAACTTATAGCTATCACCAGAGTGTAGTAACAGCAATCAAACAGGTCACTACCCCAGTGTTCATGGTGAGCATGGAAGTGCTGGTACACAGAGCACTTGGCCCTGGCCTTCACCACCTCAGATTCTATCATCCCCCAGTCAGCATGCATGGTCCTAGATGGCTCCCCTTTCAGACCGCAAGCTGGTGGTGAGCATCCTTTTTTTAAAAAAAGACAGACATGTGGGAACAGGGATATGCAAAGTAAAATGGACTAATTTTAGAGCCATGCATTTTCTCTCCATTGTGCTTTTCTTCAAGCCATTGTTTGCTAACTATTGTGCCTTCCAAAACTTTCTGTTTCTCTGCTGAGGCATCTTGCTCCTTCCTTCAGAATTCTGTCTTCCACAGCTTCTCCCATCTCTGCCTCATTTGCTCCACTCCCTTTCCAAATATCTTTAAACTATTCCATCTTTCCCCATCCTGTATTTGTGCCTGGCCCTCTTTTATCTGTCTGTCCCCAGTCTCTGGCTCTGACCTCTGCTCACATGCAGTATTTCACTGATGAGCAAAGCAGGTTGTCAGATGGGAGTGAAAAAGTATCTCCTAAAGGTAAGCACAATACCTTCTGCTGCTGCTGTAACGGTGCCGGCTTATATTCTTTTTGTGCCTTTGTGCTACACACTGGTATATTCAGTTTTCTGCTTTAATTCTGGACAGAAAAATGAAGTAGGCAACCTTAAGTCTCCACTGCTTGTTCGTGTACCAGTAAACGAAACAAAAATGGCCACACAAGTCAAAGTGATCAAACGCCTTCTGTACATGTCCTGTTAAAATGTAGTGATTGGAAATGTTATAAGATAACTTGAAGGTGAAGAATATTTTATGTCACTATACTAAAATACATTCCTTACCTTTTTTAGCAGTAGTAGTTCTGGCCTTTGTGTTGTGTTGGCTGCCATTTCACATTGGTCGAATCCTCTTCGCCCAGACTGAAATCATCCTGTACGATGTCACTCAGTATTTCAACCTCATCTCCATGATTCTCTTTTACCTTGGAGCATCCATAAATCCAATACTTTACAACGTCATGTCACAAAAATACAGACAAGCAGTGAGCAAAATCCTGAATTATGGCCAGGTCTGGCATTCCAGAAGCTTGACAAGGAGTGAAAAGACTTCTCTTGAAGGTACGGAGGTCAGTTCTTTCATGTAAACAGTTCACACATCTACTTTACTTCAGCATCCTACACACCCAGGTTTTTGGTTGTCTAATGCATGGCTGAATCATAGGTCAACATTAATCCCAGGTACTAGTGCACATTGTAGCCGGAGGTTGTGGGGGTGTTGTGGAAAGAAAAAAAGTTCACCGCTCATGTCTTTATACAAAATCTGCTTTATTGACATTGCCATTGCTTATGCTTCAGGGTGAGGCAAGTAGCATTGCCTGCAATATATCATGTAAAAATTGAAACTATTCCCATAACTACTTGCAGAAGCCTGTTCTCTCTGAAGTTCTGGGCTTCAAGCAAATGCCTCTACACATTGTTCCAACTATCCATAAAACTCATTAGTGGATTTGTTTCAAGAACTTCCAAGATCAGATTTTGATAGTTTGATACAAAAAATTATGCAGCAGCATAATTCAATTTGTTAGTTTCTCTTTGATGAAAGCTAATCAAGATACAATAGAACTGAATCCAACTTTTTTCTTTTATTAATTGGAAGAGAACAACCTGGGCTGCACCTCAAAAGGAAACAGATAAGAAAGTATTCAACTTGTCAGGACTGAGAAAGCTCCATCTGCCTCTGAAAGGCAAATTTATTATCTAGCCTGGTTTTCTAAGATCTGAAGCAGGGGGAAGTAACTGAAATGTTTTATCATTGCCCCAAACAAGGCCAGGCTGCGCTACACTGAAGCCCTCTATAACACCTGAAGAATTTATCTAAAACAGTGAGTCTCAACTTTTTTAGATTCACAGAAGCCCTTGTTAGACTCAAGCACCCTTTGGAAATGTCACACTTTGCTTTCACTTGGTTTTTTGATTATGAAAAAATAATAGAGCAATTTTTCTGCTGCAAAGAACTCAGAAAGACCACAATAGCTCAGAATGGTTTTGACACTGTGGATTCTTGTTTGAAATTTCTGAGTTTAACTTATGAATCACATGTAGGTGTCTGCACACCTAACAGTACTAATATGACACAGCACTCCACAGCACTCTGGTTGAGAATTACTGACCTAAACAGGCTAAGCAGACAAGGGACAGTGAAAAAGCCAGTTACAAATGTGGGGAAAAAGTTGCAGTGAGAGTTATTTGCCCAATTACACACACACACACACACACAGTTTGAAATTGGATGAATAACTCACCAAACTCAGATCTTCAGAACTGAGACCATTGTTTGACCACCTTTCACTCAAGGGGTTTAATACAGCTATAATTTTTGGATAGCCCAGGTTACTGTATTTTCATTATAGGTGAACAAGTCTGTTGGAAACTCTTAATTCCCCCTAGTTTATGTTAAAGAAAACTGGCTCAGCTGCTTTGGTACCATTTTACACAGAGGTCATGCTATTTACAATAAAATACAGCATAATATTTTAGCTGGGAAAGATGGGACAGTTGTCATTCCACATATCAAAATGTTGTTCCTGACCAAGGTGGGAAGGGCCAACAGCATCCTCCAGATGGATGGCTCAGAAATTCTGCATGGAATTGGAAAACTGCTGTTTGAGAACTCTCTCTTCCATAAACCCGTAGCTCTCCCTTATAAATCTATGGAACTCCACAAGCTCCAACTTGAAATGAATGGATTTTTTCCATGTTGCTGTATTGCTCATCATAACCACACACACACACACGACTAACAGCACTGTTTTTAAAGAAAAGTTATGCTCTTGGTTCTGAATTTAAAACCCCCACAAAAATACAGAGACCCTACAGTAAAATTGGAATATGTTTGATTTTTTTTATTGGCTGTATTAAATATATTATCTATTTGATAGTTACAATTTAGTAATACAATGCATGGCAGCTTTAACATAAGTTTGAGATACCTCAAAATTACATTACAAGAAAAAGGAAAATATACCTAATACATTAATGCCTCTAGGGTACATCAATCTGGAATGTATAATAGTAAATATAAAATCTACATTACACTATGCTTTCCAGTATATTTCCTGGAAACATGAATGTTTTGTGGCAAAGTACAGAAGCATTTTATTTCAAATTTGAAGAAGTCATGATTTTAGTTAGTATTTATTCTGAACGTCTAATTTATCATTTTTAAACAATATATCAGAAATGCTACTGCCAAATTAATCACATAATGCTTTTTTCTTTTTATTTAAAATAGAACAAAGAACCTTTGGCAATAGAGATTTGCTGAAGGCAGTCTATTGTTTTTCTAAAAGTAAAATATGAAAGAAAATAAAGACAGGCTGTAAACTCTTCTGCAAACTAAAGACACTAGTATCTGTATAAAACTCTTTTCAACACTGAAGAGAGACTTCCATGATATAATAAATGATTAACTTAAAGTTCTGCTACAAGTAGAACAATACATTCAATACATTTTCCAGGACTTTTTAAAATCAAAATAAATAGAGTACAAAATGAAGAGTATATTTTTGAAAGGTTACTTTTCGATTGCACCATGAATCTACTTTTAAGAATATTAAGTGATACATCATAATTTAGGTTTTCCACATTTGAAATGCAACACAATGCCTCCAACCGTAACTTAACATTATTAACTGCCACTGGAGAAAACACCCTTCAAATGTTTTAGTCTCTGAAATTAGCCTGTAGCCAATGGTACTATTACACATCTAACATCCCACAGGCAAGTGCAGTGATTTGATGTATTTAAAGTGTAGCTGTAGTCCTTGCAGAGTATGTGAATCTGTATATGGCATGTTCTCTTAACTCCGAAGCAATTAGAAAGACCCATACTGAACAAATGTTCTAAATTTGTGGCTTCCAGCTTGCAAAATAGCTGATGAAAGGAAATAGCTCTCTCACTTATTTGTAGATGTCTGCAACAAAGTTTTGACAAGGAACAGTCACATGTAGTGCATAGCCGCCACAAAATTTTAAAAAGTTCCTCCAAGCATCTTGGACAAGTTCATAGCAAACTGAAAATTCTCAAATACAAAAAAATGGAATGTGAAACTGCCACCTTTGTGATAGCAAGTAATTTAAAACAATGTATGAATGTTACTTAAAAAAAGAGTTATGTCCATTTTTGATCCTCCATATTACATTAGAAGGGCATCCAAAAACAGTTTGAACATTTTACTTTTAGGTTAATAATTGTACAAAAATATTTGCTCAGTTTGAGCCAAATAGTGAAACATTTATCATAAATGCACTTTCTCCTTAAAGACAATATCTGTGCTTTTTCTGAAAATGTTGCAAAGATTTCATCAGAAGCACAGGAAATTACTCTTCTCTCAGGCACTGAGAGTGAAATGTGGATTGGGCCAACAGCTGCTTGCCAACAGCAGAAAGCATTTCATTCAAAAACGTACAGTACAAAAATGGGGTCTATCTCCGATGTCACATACAAATGCATCACCACTGTATGTATGTTGCAGCACTAATATTTTTGTCTAGCATTTTAATTAAAATTCTAAAAAATGCTGGTACCCTCTACCTTAACACTTGAAACAATATCAACCATGGGACCCCAAACATTAAAATAATTGCAAAGTAGTAATATCACTAAATCAAGCCAATATTTTGTTTTCTTTCTACAGTATACTAAATGTGGTATGCTCTAGTAATGTTCTGCAATACAGTACTGTTCTAAGCTCAAGCATTTGTGCTGCTTTATTTCATGTATACCAAACTATAACAATACTTGATTAAAAGTTGCTGACCCACTACCACTTGTCTAGCTGAACTCTGAAAAGGACTTTTTTTTTTCTATAAAGCCTTCTCTTTAAGTGACTAAACGATGTAGGGTTTGAATTGCAACAGGGAGTGTACGCACACAGGTGTGTGCATGCACACGTGTGTGTTAAGGCAGTTTTTGGCTGTTCTATCAACAGCTAACCCTGATTACAGAGGACAAAGGATTACCCCTTTCGGTGACAGATTTGCATTCAGCATTTGGAAAGTTTCTGTCAACCCAGCCTCACTGAGTCAACAGTAACCGATGGAAATGTATGCATCTCCTATACAATCATTTCCAGCTAGGATTCTAATTAGAATTAACCAACCACAAATACCCAAAATAACTTGCATACATAAAGCTGAGTATCGAATAGGTTTTAAACCTCCTACTTGATTACAAAGTACTGAATAACAAGAGCAAAAAAAATAGCAACTGCTGCAAACAGGAAAAGAAAAACAGAAGCCCAGTACTGATCACTTTGCGCTGCCTTCTTAGACTTTGCCAATTCAGCTGTAGAATCAGTACACTGTGTAGCCAAGTCTTGCTTTTGAGATGAGAATACCGTACTGGGACTGTAAGGTCCGCACAGTTCTTGTAATCCAGTAGAATCTTGGTACTGGCGTCCAGCGCAGACTCGGACCCGATATTCACAGTTTGTCTGAAGATTTGTGAAACGGAATGAAGTCTCTGGTCCCTTGTATACCTAAGAATAGAGGCAACAAACTAAATATCCATTTCACCTTCCCAATACTTAGCAGTAGATCCTTGTGCAGTGTTTGATTTTAGGGGTGCAACCAGCACAGGCTGTTGAGAGTTTGTGAAGCAGCTCTAGGGAAAAAAACAGACTCAACTTTCACATCTAAAGAGTTCCTAGCTTTGTTCTTTCTGAACTGTCCAACGTGCACAAGGTCACTCAAATTCAAAACTTACCACTACGTTTCCGTAAGTCAGTAAGCATGCACTACCAGCAGGCAGAATTAAGACAGCTCAGTCCTAAAGTAAACTAGAGTGTTAGATATTCTGCCACTAGATGGTGGGAGTGTATTCTTGTGCAACACTTACTAATATTAACTTCCATTTCTTGGCATGCTTGGCTACCCAGATAAAAATCTGTGGGCTGGGCCTGGACCATGGGCTGTAGGTTGCTGACCTCTGCCTCAAGTTGTTCACTGTCCCCCCAGACCTGTCATTTGGGGGTCCAGAATAGAGTAGAGCCTTCAAGTATGCTAACTGCTGATGAGTAGGAGGGGGGCAGTACCTGTCCCAGAGTTCCAAATTTAAGGTAAAACAACATATGAACTGCTGAAACATACATTTAATCCTTTCCCTGTTACCAACTAGCCAACAAATCCTCACCCTAGCCTTCATTAAAATCAGTCAGTTTTACAGTACAAATAGAACTAGAACTGAAAAAGATGTTAATAGTGGCTTCACCTATCAGCTCCCTGTTCCTAGATAAAAGGGTAGGATATAAGAAAGTAGAAAATTCAGAATTGGGCAGGACCAGGCTGGGTCCGATTTGCAAAGGGCATGTTAAGATGAGGATTTGTGTCGGGTTACTCCAGCTCAATAACACTTCCCCAGGTCCTCAGACTGACATGCTTATGGCAGAGAGGCCAGCTTTAGGGGTGGGATGGAGCATAAGAAATGTTTCTCTGATGCCAAGGCAAAAATGCTGAGATGAGTTTTGGCACAAAGATTTTCAAATAAATACCAAATAAACAGGACTTCATTCACTCGGGTGCTTAGGAAGCAACAAAACCTTGGCAAGATGATGCACACCTACCAGATCACTGGCTTAAGCAGAGTAAAGCTTTTTGAAAAAACTTACACTGCTTCAAGTATTTTTTTCAATGAGGCAAGACTTCTGACTTCTGCTATGGGACAACTGGAACAGCCACAAAACCCAACACTGCGAAGATGCTTTTGAAACTAAGCCACCTCAGGCTTAAATCATTCTGTGTTGTGTGTGCCTATGCTCTAAGTCTGAACAGCTGTAACTCTTTGCAGTAAGTTCACTAATTTGAGAAGGCATCCATTCAACACATGAAAATATGGACAACCACATTTTAAAAAAGGTGAAAAAAAATGTTCATCCTGAGGAAGAAGGATTTAGTCAGGGTTCAGTACTGATCAAAGAAGTATGCACAGAAAGAGTTTTGAAGGCTTAACTGGAAACCTTCAGTTTGTCATCTTAGAAATGGTACCTAAAAAGACTCAGCACTTTCACAGTTTTGTGAACTGACTCATGAATAATGTTAAATAACAAAGGAGGAGGAAAGAAGAGTACACACATCTCCATCCAGCCTGAGATGTTTAAATATACAGTACTTTATTTCTCTGCCTCTATTATGATTTAGTTAAAATATATATGAATCACATTATCAGATATGAGTTACTCCTTTGGATGCATTTAATTCAAAAGATAGCTGAGCAACAGTAATATAATTTGGAATGCGTTTAAATCTAATAAGATCTAACAAGTTTGAGAGACTTAAGTTCTCTTTTAAACAATCCTTACAACAATTTAAACATGAACCAAAAATAGAATTTTAAAACCAGTCTAATGGAAGTTACCTGATCAATCTCCCTTCCACTGGTAAGCTGAAGAATGTAAACAATGGAATCGCCTCTCATTGGTTGTAAAGGCTCCCATGTGACTTCACAAATATTTTCTCCCAGTTGATTTACTTTGGGTGCTGGAAACAAGAAAGGAATCCGTAAACATGCTTTCAAATGCAGCCCTCTCACATCCTTGGTTAGCCTGAGGATACAGCCCCTCCCCTTCCTATGCAATTATGAGCACAGCTTTAATAGCCACTCCCCACTAAAGCAGAAGTGATTCAGAATAGGGCAGCTGAGAGCTGGTACCACTTACATTACAGTACAGCTCTCTCCTAAAAGTTCCTCAATAAACCTAGCATTAGGAGCTTCCATATTCGTTGTGTCAGTAATTTTCCCCATACACTTGTGCACCCTTTGGTATTAAAACATTTTATCTATTCATTTATTTATTTCAAAGCACTTAGAACTACACACAGCCTTGCTCAGGTTCTTCATCTCCTGTGTTGCACCAGCAACAGATTCTGTAGCTCAGAACACAACAAGAAACAAAATTTGACTCAGGCACAATACTAAGAAATTGCATACACAAAAGCAAAGCTGAAATAACCTTTAAGTTAAAACATTAGAATTCAAGTGGCTGGACAACCATCTCACAGCAAACTTTTAAAAGGGATTTTCAGATGTCCTTGTAAAATTATTTAGAAAACAAAGCAGAGTTATTCAAAGCAGCATAAAGGATTTGGGTGTCATTTTGTACCATGTTCAGATTTCTTTCCTGAATCAGATGACAGTTTAACTTCACAGGGAAAGTAAAATAAAGTTATAAAATATAATATAATTATAATCTTATAAAATTCTTGCTACTTTTCTGGGATCTTATTTATGCCAAATACTTTTTTTCCCTCATTCAGGCTATAGAGGTCCATAAACATCTGAGAGAAGGATTTTTAGATTCGTTTTTATGCTGAAGACAGCTTCTAAAATCAATGCCAATCTAGACCGTTGTTCAGTAAACATTTCTTAATAACTAGGGAGAAATGACATTTCATTCCTTGTATCACCAAGTTTGTAATGAAACACTCTCAAACAGGAAAATTAGCATTCTCTCTTCTTAATGAGCTGCTCCATGGGACCTTGAAAATGTACTTGTCACAAAAAGAAGTTTGTGATCTGTTTCCATTTGCCTACTGATTTCTCCAACTTATTATATGAGAAGCAACATTCTCTAGCAGACAATTCAAGATTGGGAGATGCTACCCCCAACATTAGGGATGGCAAGGTGGTGATACATAAGGTCTGGCCAGCAAAAAGCTTCCTCCTCATGGGCGTCTTTTAGCTTCTTTCATTCCTTGGAGTCTCAGAACAGCAGAGACTCCCCATGCCCGCAGAAGGGTGACTGCGCCCGAAAACTTGCAAAGAACTTTTTTTCCAACTACTCAGTTGGTCTAATAAAAGATATCACATCTCCCCAAATAACCTTGACCTCCCCATGGGGAAATTCTTACTACCTCCTACCTACCCTCTGAGAGGCCTGAGAGGGGCTGTGTAAGGGAGGAGGATTTCTTTTTTAGTATCTAACATACTACCAAATTACACTATTAGCACGCTAGGAATCTCACCTTTAAGAGATGCTGGTGGAGATTTGGTTGTAGTGAAAGCGTAAACTTCAGAAAACTCTCCTTCTCCAGCATCATTGTATGCCTGGATTTTAAAATAGTATGTAGTGGATTCACTGAGTCGCTGCACCTTGTATGTATGACAAGGTCCATGATAAACAGTAATAAACCTGAAAAAGGTACGTATCTTAGAACTACAGAATAAATCAGGTTAATTTGTTACACAAATGTTTAACCCATTAAGAAGTGCATGTATTTGACAACAATAATTTTCATGTCCAAATACATTATAGAAATTGAAATTTCTCTTTAAGGTTTCTATATAAGTATGTTAGGTTGAACAATTAGAACTCCGATTTTGCAGTAACTAGTTCACTCACTGAATAAGTTAAATCAATGACTCTCCCAACACCAAAAATAGTTTCAGGTCTCAGCCCCTTCTGAACGTGGTTTATGGTGTCTTTCATTTAATCTAAATAGACCCTAGGCAGGAACGATACGTAAAAGATGTGTAGATTGTTAGTCATGCACTATTTGTTCCCCACCAGATTCCTGATTTTTAAGTCAAGGAAATTAGGCATGTAAAATTCAGCCAGTTTTCCCAATTTTAGGTTAAAGAGGAACAGCTTCTCTTATGGACCATTACAAACATTAGATTTATTTTTCTTTAAAAAATCTGTTTTAAACACAAATTGACAATGCATTTACGGGTTAGTGTTACAATATATGAGCAATTCCAAATATTTTTCAATGAAATATACCAAGTGCAGATTTTCTTATGGTATTCAATCAGACAAATAGATGACTATGCATCACCCAATACAGCTGTCCCACGAGAGTTCTAAAACAATGTAAAATGGCAATTTGGACAGTAAGTGGGTTAAAGCACTGGAATTTATGTCAATACTTCAACAATTTCAAGTATTTTTTTTCATATTTAGTCATCCAATAAATGCAGAGAAAATGGTGTGAAAATATACATTTATAACTGAACCCAATTTCAACTCTCTTAACATCAGAATGATACAGGGAACTGTACCTATTGCAATCATCTCACCTGCCAAATCTATCCTCCATCTGCAAGTTGAACAGCGTAGGATTGGTAATTAAAGCTCTGCTAGGTCCTTCACCCCATTTCAGCTTAAGGCTCTGGTAGCTGAAGACCCCACATTCAAGATGAGGAGGGTCAGGAGGTAGTGGCTTTGTTTTGGCTTTAATGGTATGACTGAAAGGACCAACTCCAAAGTTGTTCATCGCCTGGATTCTAATTCTAAAAAAGGTGAGGACAAAAAAGTGTACGCTTAAAATTTGACACTGGTTAAATAAAAGAACATATTAGGCTAGTCTAATATGCATTGAAATAATTTTATGCAATCCCTTAATAAAATATTTTGTAATCAAGTGAAACACCATTTCTCTTCTGCAAAGAACTCAGTTACATATAATCAGTTATAAACACTAGTTAGAGACTTTAGAATTTCTTAAAAACAAATCCCCACATTTTATTCAGGATTGAGAGTCATGGCCTTCTCACCACTCTGTTATCCAGGGTTGAAAGTATCCATACTGGCCAAAATTAGCAAAATAATTCAGCTCAGTCCCACAAACTAACAGATGAGAAGGACTGGGCTGCAACAGCCAAAAAGGATCCAAGTTACTCGTATTAGCTGCCTTTATTTCATGGGCCAAGTGGTAGATCTTATGGTGGAGGGAAAAAGAGAAGACACCACAGTGGCAATGGGATGGCCTGACACCATCTGAGGCACTTGAAGATGCTATGGCAAGTGGGCATACAGCCCTTCCTCAGTCACCAACTGACTGGCACAGAAGCAGGCCTCCAGCTTCCTGCCCATACCAGGAATCTGAAGAATTCCCAGCAGCCTTCCCTAACTACAAACCAACTGGGATGCAGCAAAGGGTTTTCAGCTACGGAACACAAGCAATACGAACGACAGACGAGGCGAGAAGAAACAAAGATCAATGCTTTGCTTCATTACTGTATTTTTTGGTTGGCTTCTATCTGCAGTTACATTATTTGTTCCTTCCCCAATTTCCAAAAAAAGCTCCTTCCTTTTTGTAACCAACTGTGTTGTCACAAATTCTGAAGGTACTGGGAGGCAGGGGGTGAGGGAAGAGGCTGCTGCTGGTGTTTGAAAGGCCCAAAACAGGGAAGAAAAGTAGATACATAACTTCAGGCCAGTGCTTGGGAGTTCAGCAGATCAGTTACGCACACAAGGCTCAGTTGGATTGGGGAGGATGCTGTTTTTTGGTGCAAGAGTGGAACAGTAACCGATGGAAATGTATGCATCTCTAATACAATCATTTCCAGCTAGGATTCTAATTAGAATTAACCAACCACAAATACCCAAAATAACTTGCATACATAAAGCTGAGTATCGAATAGGTTTTAAACCTCCTACTTGATTACAAAGTACTGAGTAACAAGAGCAAAAAAAAATAGCAACTGCTGCAAACAGGACAAGGAAAATAGAAGCCCAGTACTGATCATTCTGCCCTGCCTTAGACTTTGCCAGTTCCTTTGACCACGAAGAAGACATTAACATTTTGATCTGATGTACCACGACAAGACAAGAGAATCCCTCAGAATATATTCCGGGGGGAGAGGAAGTGGTAGTGGTGGCCAGAGCAGGACCCACCCCAAAGAAACTGACTTACAGGAACTCTTAGCAGTATCAGACATCAGCCAAATAAACTGTTGATTAGCTGCATCTCCTCCTGTTGTGACCATGGCAGAATACAGTGCGATGATGATGAGATGTATCTTAGGGGTCGGGGTCTTAGTGTTTTTATTACCAAATATTCCCTCCGTTAAAAAAAGACTTATGCAACTACATTCTATGGCTTACCATTTATTAAAGCTTCTAATTCAATTTACAGGGAGACTATAAAAACCTGGAACAAAATTGCCCCAAAACATTGCATATTAAAATTAACAGTGTGGTTTCAGAATATTATGATGAATAATCACCTGTACAAAGTGTCAGGCTGTAGATTCTCTAGAATATGGCTGCTTCTTCTATCAACCGTTACAAGCTGCTTTTCCCCATATTCTATATTATATCCAGTGATCTCTGAGCCATGGCAACAGGGTTCCTCCCACTGAATTGCAAGGCACGTTGATAAAGGAAGAGGAACTTCTAGCTGATCTTCAACAAAATGTAGAACTGACACTGCTGCAGGTACAGATGCTGGAGTTGTCACGGCAGCTGTATCTCCAAACAAACCAGCTCCTGCTATATTCACAGCCTAAAACAGAGACTATATATTATTTACAGAGTTCACATGATTCTGTCTCATCTCCTGGATTTTGTGCTGCACTAAAGAAGCTTTAAAGTGAACAGAATGTTCATAAATGCAGTAAAAAT
>NW_005842305.1:1594834-1595098 GCF_000455745.1 Alligator sinensis | reverse complement strand
AACTGAGGGCAACATCCCGCCTTAGTAAGCACAAGGGGTAAGGTAAGAAGACAGCAGCAACAAAACAGAATGTCCTTGAAATATTGTGTTGCCAGACAGCTCAGAGATCATAGCACTCTGCAGCACACTTTATACTACTGTTTTACAAAATAGTAAATTATCTTGAGTGCCTTCTAATAAGGGATGCTAGTATGCAGCAGGAGAGGAACTTGGGTACGCTCCTCAGGTAGTTGACCAGGTAGGTTTTTTTTTTTTAATAATATA
>NW_005842305.1:1587923-1594803 GCF_000455745.1 Alligator sinensis | reverse complement strand
GGAGCGTACCCAAGTTCCTCTCCTGCTGCATACTAGCGCATATATATATATATATATATATATATATAAAAAATACACACACACACACACATTACTTTAAAAAGAAACAGGATTTTGATACCTGTACTCTGTAATAATATGTAGTTGCTGGTGTAAGACCTCTCACTTCATAGCTCAGGCAAGAGCCAGTGTAAATGATATGCATTGATCCTTCCACTTGTCCCCAGTCCAGTCTGTACTCACTAATATCAGCACCATTACATGCAGGACTCTGGAGATTCAAATCAGTGAAAGATTAGTATTCAGTCAGTTCATGGTGAATGTATATATATACAGCTATGAGGAATGGGTAGAGGAAGGAGTGGGCAATGAACCTGCTGGTTTCTACTCACTCCCCTATGATTATTTTTTCTGTTCAGACTAAAGCACTAATGATTCCCCTTGCTATAGAGAATTGATAAAGAAAAGAAAAGCCACTGGTCAGAACTGAGGTAATCTGAGAAAGTTATTGGGAGAAGAGTTGGCACACAATGCATCTGACTATAGTCATTGCTCACAATTGTTGAAATGACCCTCTCTCAACATGCTGCATTACCCCTCCTGACCTCACCATTTTTTTCAGCAGTTAAAAACTAGTGTCTACACTATCTAAGAAAAATGTGCTAGTAGCAAACTTTAAAACATATCATGGGAAATATTTAAAATGCCACTCAACTTGCCCAGTGTGAAAACAGAAAAAAAAACTCATAATTCAGCACATTCCCAAGGAAAAAAAAAAAAACTTTTCAAAGCTAGCACCTGTCTAAATAAGACCGGGAAAACTTTTGTAATATTCTACCTGTACAGTCCATTCCTCCCTTTCTGTATATCCACTTGTGTTGCATGTCAAGACAATACGTTGAAAAAAACTGAAACAAGAACAAGACAAATCCCAGAAACCTACCTCCCATGCAACTACTACACAGGTAGCACCCTTACAGGTTACTAGGGGTGTGCAACACTGATCAGGGGGACCTGCAGCTGTAGAAAGCTCTGCTTTTTCAGAATGAGGGCCAAGCTGTAAGAAAATGCAACATGCATATACTTGTCAAACAACAGTAAAATAAAGCACATCTGCTTTGTTGCAAGTCAAAGAAAGGAAGAGATTACATCTTAATAGGGAGAATGACAAAAATTACTTATTTCACAGCTCCTTTCAGTTTCCTTTCAGATAAGCTGTTTCATAAATGGGTTGTACACATATGGGATCCCTGCATCTTCCCACCACCAATCCTTTCTATGGTTCTATAAGGGGGAATCTTTTTCATGGGTCTGAAAGGATGACTCATCTCTCCTCCTCAAATCTTCCTTTCACCTGCAGCCAGGTCCTGCTTGCAGAAGCAAACAGGACCAAAGGGACCCAGCCCCTGTTCAAATCTGATATTGCTTAGATGTAGCCCTGATCTACCATTCCATGCTGTACATTTAAAATCATCTGCAGGTCTGTGTTCTGAGAAATCAGGCAGAACTCACCACTTGCAAAATAAAAAGAAGCTTGAATTTTCAAAAAAGGCAAAACCAGCATTTAGGTGTCCTGAGGTTATGTCTACAGTGAAGTCACAGAAATGACCGGCATAGTACAGAGCTACCCATGTACTTTTCAAGTGGCTGGTTTGGCTATTAAGGAACACTCTAGTTATGACAGCAAAGCTTGACATGGGCTAATTTACCCTGCTGAGTTGCCTGCAGTACAGATATGCTCTCAAATTCAACAAAAGGTAATTGCTAGTTAAAACACAAACTGACAGGGGACTCCCTTAAATTTTATTGCCTTTTTTTTTAAACCATGTGGGTTTTTGCACCTTTTTTTCCTTCAAGAGGAATCCTAGAAAGCCACAGAAAAGCTGCTAACAAAAATTAGCAAAATCTTAGCAGATAGGAATACTGTCATTGTTACTTGACAAACAAAAACTGGTCATAACAGATTAATTACCCCAGCTTTATTCGCTGCTCTTATCCAGAAGCAGTACGTTCTGCCAGGCAGCAAGCTGTTCACTGTGCATTCTAGTGCTGGGCCTTGATACACTTGCTTGTGTTCATCTTGTTCTGAGTTTGCCATCTCTACAACATACTCCGTTACTTCTGAGCCTCCATCTGTAGAAGGTGGATCTATGAAATGCAAAGGAACATTTATATAAAATACCTCACACACACAAGCAATCACTTTCAAAAGCCAGCTTTTATTTTTGGTTTCCAGTGAGCCTTCATGAAAATCATAACAGTCAAATGAATTCCAGAAAAGCCTGCAAAAATTTCATTATGAATGGCTTCAACCAATATGTACAACTCTAATCCTTGTTTCAGAAAATGTTTGTCAGTTAGCAAAAAATTAATCAGTTAGAAAATTATTCATATCAGTAGCTTCAGTGAGACTTTTATCAGACATCTATCAGATAAAATGAAGTTGTGAACATTATTTTCTTCTTGCTCTTCCCCCCCTTCACATGCAAATAAAACTGCATTCATTTGTGATTTACAAGGTCAGTAACAAACATCAGTTGGGGTGAAAACCAGCCACAATGCACTGTTGCCTAGCTTTTGTACTGGCAAACACAACACAACATCCTTCCCTTCCTCCAAGAGGTTTAATAATACCCCTTTCAAGTTATCATCAAAGGAATATTTGAAATATTGCTGTTTTATTTACATCTTAATTTTTCTTTTGAGCAAATTTAATTACGCAAATATTTAAGGTTTTAACTGACTCCATAGAATTTGCAATTTTGTTTTGAGATACACAGCATAACTTTGTCAATCTGTTTTTTTAATTTTAAAATCTGGCAAATAAATACCTAGCTCAAAAATGTTGACTCTTACCCCACTGAAGAGCAATTTCTCTGGGCTTAGCTTTGCTAGCCAGGCACGGGGCATGGCAAGGTCCAGGAGGAACAGCTGACGTTTGAACTATCAGAACATCAGAAGCCTAGTAAAAATATATATAATGTTATTTTAAAAGATGAGGTTCTGGAACACTGCATTACAACTTGTTTTACCCAAGTAAAAGAAAAAACAAATAAGCTTATTTGAAGGGTCCTAGTTATTTACTCTTTTCAAATTACTTTTTGGCTTACCTGGCTTTCTCCTCCTTTACTGATGCAGTAAACTCTCAATTTGTATGAGGTACCAGGCTTGAGATGATCACACACATGTTCTCTAGTGGAACCACTATATATGATTTCCCATTTACTTCCTATAATGAAAGCAAAAGGGGGGAGGAGAACATTTACAGTCCACAAGGAAGCTTTGCAACATCAACACCAACCCTTTTTCCAAATACAGAATGAAAACTGAATCCTGACTGATTCCATTATGCAAGAAGACAAAACACTACATAGTTACATTACTACAAACATGTACAACCAAAAATCTAATTCCTACAATGAATAGTGCATAGTTAAATTAGGCCTTTAAAATGATTTCTTACCAATTAATGTTTCTGAGATTTCTAAAAAATACTTAGAAATGTCTGATCCTCCATTATCTTTTGGTGGATCTGAAAGAAAACCACAATTTAAAATAATTAAAATAAATTTAAAAGGTTTTAGAATTAACTTTGATATTCATGCATTACCTTGCAATCAACTATTTATAAGAATATATTTAATTGGAAAAATTACAATAGTACTGCTGTATAAGATCAGATATTAAAGCTTTAAGAGGAAGTAATGACGAGCTATATATTCAGAATGTATATTTCATCTTGTAGATAGTCATTCTTCTCTTAAATTGTGAGCATGGCATGAAAAAGTCACTACAATAGATGACAATTCTACTTGAACTGCCCTTTTTATGTAAAATTACACACATTAAAACACCAGCAAAGTACACAAGGCTCCACAGTTAAGTTGGGCTGAAGTATTAGGACAGCTATTAAAGCTCTGCTAACTTTCTACCACATCAATTATAGACCTTTAATAGAGCAAGGGCGTGGACACACAATATGGTCACTCGAGAGTAATTTTACTTCTTAGTACGCTTACTCTGGAACACTGAGTAGACACACATGCAGCTCTCTCACACTGGCTGCCTGAATAGGGATTATTTAGTGGCCAGGCACTATAAGGTACCTATACATGTGCTGGTTGGCATTCTAATTAGAATGCATCAGAACAGACTCGAATAACTGAGTTGCCTCCATGTTCTGATTAAAATGCTCCAGCATGGCTTTATCATCATGTGTATACGCCCCCACAGGTTTAAAAATGGCCACTGGGGTGGCTTTACCTAAATCTTGTCAAATGAGGTTTAGATAAAGTATCTCATGGCTGTTTTTAAACCCAAAGGGGCTTAATACATGTGATGGTGAGGCGTTTTAATTAGGACACCTCTCCAGGAACCGCTCCAATTAAAACACCCTCATGGGCATGTGTATAGGCAGCCTAAGTGACAGTGGAGCCAGGTTCCAGGTTAAGAACAGGCACCCAACCAGGCACGTGTTGGCAGCAGTGGGGGAAGCAATAGTTGCTGCAACATCTAGACTTAGTCTGTGAGGAGGGGTCAGTCTGACCCCTGCTGTAAAAGAATGGCTACTAAACAGTAAAATTGACAATGATAGTACATATATAATATGTACACCAGTGCAAGTCTCTCAGATCGAAATTTATTTTCAACTTCCTCAGGAGTAGCTTTACGATTCAGAACTTCCTCAGAGTAAATGACATGCATTGTGTCTTCATACCCCTCTTTCAGAATAAACTGAAAAATATTCCAGAGTAAACATGCTGCATGTTAGAATCCTTAGTTACATCTTTCCTGTGATGTCAGGCTCAAAAGTTAAGAGTAGGATAAGAATGTTAAGGTAGAAACACATTCTGAATGTGTAGCTAGTCTTCACCATATTTTTTCAGTTTGTGTTAATGAGAGATTATGGTTTCAGGAAATAAGCCAAAATATTTCCAAGAAAAGAAAATAGTGTGTGGAGATCAGCTATTGTCTATTGTTGATCATTCCATTATGGCATTTAAGATTTGTTTTACTGATACTTTACAGGCTAATTTCTCTCTTATGAGATGAGAAGACAATATTGACACAAGTTCACTTACCCCATGTAACTTTCACATTATGTGAATGGATCTTTCCCTTTACACTTGGTTTACTTGGAGGGCCAGGTTTGTCAGGATTTGTGCTGTATTCTACTACCTCACTAGGACTACTTTTTCCTTCACTGTTGTAGGCAAAGAGCTGTTTTAAGAATGAATGGAATATAACATTCTTGATTGGTTGCCACGGACAATATCAGGCTAATTTGCAAAACTGTTTCATGCATCAAGCGTGCGCACAAAAACAATCAAAGAAAAAGGCAATTATTTCAAAAGCAAACATCTCTAGCACTTATAAAAATCTAATCCCACTGAAAACATTCTGTAGCTAGATTAAAACAACTATAGTATGGGACCTCCTAACTATATAAAAGAGTGTTTTAACTCCAAAAATCTAAACACTGGTCAGAATTAAAATAGAAACCACATGTATAAAATTTAGCACATACCCTAAATTTATAGGGAGTACTCCTCCTAAGATTTTTTAAAGTGCACAAGAGCTCATCTCCATTGTATTGTGGTTGAAAGCCATAGCCCTGTAAGAGCACAAGAAAGGACATACCATCACCAACATTTTCCCTGGTAAAACAAAGAAAAACTATTTTCTAAAATTTCAAGTATTAAACAATTTAAAATCCTTTACAAGATTCTTAGTCAAATCAATATGGTTCTGTACTCAACACTAATGAGGCAAACTAGTGATTGACTGGCTAAGCAGCAGCTCTGCAGACAAGGACCTGGGGGATACAGTGGATGATAAGCTGAATATGACCCAACAGTGTGCCCTTGTTGTAAAGAAGGCTAACAGCATACTGAGCTGCATTTGTAGGAGGGTTGCCAGCAGACAGAGAAATAATTTCTTCCCTCTGTTTGGCACTGGTGAAACCACATCTGGAGTACTGTGTCCAGTTTTGGGACCCCCACTACAGAAAAAGATGTGGACAGTGGAGAGTCCAGTGGAAAGCAACAAAATGGTTAGAGAATTGCGGTTCACAGCTTATGAGAAGAGTCTGAGGGAACTGGGCTTATTTAGTCTGGAGAAGAGAAGTCTGAGGGGAGATTTGATAGCAGTCTTCAACTACCTGAAGGGTGGTTCCAAAGAGGATGGAACTGGACTGTTCTCAGCAGTGGCAGATGACAGAACAAAAAGCAATGGTCTCAAGTTGCAGCAAGGGAATTTTAAGTTAAGTATTAGGAAAAATTCTCACCAAGAAGGCAGTAAAGCACTGGAACAGGCTACCCAAATAGACTGTGGAAGCTCCATCCTTAGAGGTTTTTAAGACCGAGTAGACTAAGCTTTGGCTGAGATGATCTAGGTGGGGATGGTTCTACTTTGAGCAGGCGGTTGGACTAAATGACCTCCTGAGGTTCCTCCCAACTCTAATTTTCTAGGATTCTATGAAATTATAATTCCTGAACTAGGCAGTAAGATTTAAAAATTAAAACCTGAATCGCCTTTACTAGTGAGTGAAAACCTTTGCACTCTTCACTGTTTCTGCTTTCAGAAACACTGTTGACCAGTTGCAGTGCAGTGTTTACCAGTTGCCTAACTACAGTAAAATGTTCTTGTGACTCAAGATTTACTCCCAGCTGGGACTAAAATTTACATTTAAAACTACTGTTCAATACACAATAGTAGTAAAAATGCCAGAACTTACAGAACCTTCTTCCTCCATGTCTAAAGTGTAAGTCAGAGAGTCCTCCAAAGATGCACCATTAGGTGTGCTCCATTTTAATGATAACCAAGTTATTCCTGCTTCAATTAGTTGAGGTGGCTGTGGTGGAGGAGGGACAATTCCTGC
>NW_005842305.1:1587669-1587892 GCF_000455745.1 Alligator sinensis | reverse complement strand
TGTATAATACACCACTGTTTCACTAAACCCACTGAAAAGTTAACATAAAAAGGTGAATAACATTAACTGATCAATGAGAAATTAAAAGCATACAATATATTCTACATTTTACCTCATTCCGATGTCATTCTTAGCAGCTAATCTGAACGAATATTTTGTAGAAGGAGATAGTTTGGTTAGTTTGTACTGCTTTAGATGCCCATAGTAGCATTCTTTGAATACT
>NW_005842305.1:1579244-1587633 GCF_000455745.1 Alligator sinensis | reverse complement strand
TTCAAAAAAGAAATAAAATAAACTGCATAAGTAACTTAAAACACAAACAAACTGCGCTTTTAAGACAAAAAAAAGTTCCTTTTCCTCATCTTTTCCTGATTTCTACTCCACTAATTCAAAAAATTAATCAAATTTAAAAATTGAGTCTGAGGGGGGTCATTACTTCTGATATTAAATCACCTCTCCAGTGAAAAGTGATTTAATATCACAAAACCTTGTCTGAATTTTCAGTTCTAGATATTAGGCAAACAGGGAAATAAGTGGCCTGCAACCAACTGATTAAGGGGAAAAATTAACCTTTTTTCAGAACAATTACTGATCCAAGAAGAACAGATTATCAGTCCTACGAAGAACACAATACTGGTGACAACTGGGAATAAACCTAATGGTTCACAAAAACGGTCACTCAGAAATTTGAGACTTGGTTAGAAATAAGCATCCAAAGTCCTTAGATACCTACCCAAGCTAGAATGCTAAACCTCTGATGTTGGTCAGCTCACTTAATAAGAATGCAAAAATATTGAGAGTGATGTTCTTTGAAGAATGAAATCAATGTGAGCCAATACAAACATTTCTTTGGATGGTACAAATAATAGTTTAACACTGATCCACAGAGGAACTAAGCAGAATTCATCCAAAACAGATGAGCTATACAGATTTTTGGGGTTAAAAAAAAAAAAAAAGTTGGCTACTTACTTTATTGGCACAATAAAAACAGTATATGTATGTAGGAAAATATATATTTTCATCACATCTGCAAAGCATTTATTTTTGTAAACAATGTTTCTCACCACAAAGCAGGCTTACCTCATCCCACTCCAAGAGAAAATTTGTTATTTTGGAACCATTGTCATTTGAGGACTGAAATAAAGAAACAACGATTAATGTTAAAATTAAAGCTTTGCAAAAAAAAGTGCATGTTAAACTAAAGAACCTTAATACAGAAAACAGGGATTCCAACCGCCTTTGACCTAACACCCAGACATTTGAAGACGGTGCTAACTTTTTTCAATTGTACCTGTGGCTCCTGTGCAAACACAATATATTCACGTGTGATCATCTGCAACCCAATTGTGACCGTTTGGGAATCTGTCTCAACTAATGAACGCTGTAATCTTTATGAACTCTGTTATACTCCTGTGGCTGTCTTTCACCCTCATACCTCTTCTGTTAAGGGGAGGGAGACTGACACCTGGGTGTCTGCCTTTGAATGGGGCAGGCATTAAAAGGGTCTTGGTTATAGCCATGTTGGTCTAAGGACATAGGCAGACAAGGTTCTTTGGGAAAATCTGGTATCTTTCCTAAACCAACTAAAATAGTTGGAGAAATTCTTCTTTGCAAGCTTTCAGGAATTTCTCCAACTATTTTAGTTTGTCTAATAAAAGATACTGGATTTACCCAAAGAACCTTGCCAGGCATTAAAAGGAACATTAACAAAGGAATAACCTTAAACTTATTGGTCACCAAAAACTCCTCGGAAGGACTAATAGGTTGCTAATGACTTATCAGAGTCATCCTGATATACGCAGCATGGCAAGGACATGAGTTCTCACACTAGGACTTGTAACCAAAACAGTGCTTACAAGAATGAGGGCTCACATGCATGCTAGAATAGGAACACACTAGAAGACAACTCTACACACAGAAGAGTCCCAGGCTCCCTGGAAGACTGTAGGGGCTTAAAGGACTCCCAGAAGGACAGAGGTGACCAAGGCAAGATCCTGTGTACAGCTTGGTATTTCTTTTTGAGCAAAATATGTATGTTCAGATATTTTGTGCGCTAATTACTTACACTGTCAATGTAGTCCCCCAAAGAGGGAAACAATAAATCAGAGCTTCAATAAAACTCTGGGAGTATGTAATAGCTATAAGGGAAGCTCGAGAGGGTTGCTACTAATTTCAGAGCTTTGCTAATTTAAGTTGCAGGTCCCTGCTGCAAGGAAAATCAAATCTGGTCGTGTCAAGTTGACCAAACTCCCAGAAGTCTTTTTGAGATGATTCAGTTTAGAAATGGCAATTATTTTGGCCTAAAGCTAACCCCAGTAAAATGCCAGGGAACATCCTGAACAATAAAACAATAGAACCATAAATTGAGATAATAACGTGGGGTTCACTGGGATTAACTAGTGTGGTAACAGGAAAATATTCCAGGTGTGTAAGGGTGTGCTATTATACATTTAAGATTTATAAGCCAAAATGTTATACAACAAGCTTGGTTAGCATTAGTAATGGTGACATCACTAAAGGGTTAAATAGCCTAACCAAGTGAAATAGCTGTTCACTGTTTGAATTGCCTGCATGGATTTCTGAGGGAGAGATCATCATGGATTTCTAAAGGAAGATCAAGCCTTTGGACTTGGAGCAGTGCAACCCAGGAAGCTCACCCAGTGCAGCCACCTGAGGGGAGTGACTCCTGAGTAACAGTTCTGGACAGACTGCGAGGATTCACCTTAGCGCTCTCAGTTTTTAGTAACTGCCTGCTTATATTCTGGCAAACCCAGTAAAGTTGGCTACCTGCATATTGGCAAACCCAGTTGATTAACTGCTTTCTATTTAGTTGATATTTGTGTAGTCAATAAAGCTTCTGACTGGATTATCAGACGAGTGCCATGAGTTAATTGCATATTTCTCCTTGCCCAGAGAGAAGTAGAGCTCGAGTTTCAGCCCAACAGTCCCCATGGTCAAGCGGGATATCAGGTACAGAATCTGTCAGCAAAATTGCTTTTAAATTAAGATCCAGAGAGAGATGGCCTTCTACAGGCCTATATACTGCCCAGCACCAACGAGTCGAAAGCATTTGGGATCCAACATTTAGGTCCAGCATAGCAGCCTGGGAAGCAATCAGAATGAGAAGCTCACTAGATTTTTAATCTTCATTTTCAGATTTTCACTTGCCTACTTCATACAAACTGTTATACTCATAACTGGCCACTGAACCATACACATACCATGCGTCTGAACTCATAACTACAACTGCATGAGTTAGGTACCCAATTACATACTAGTTTTTGACAATCAGATTCTTAGTGCATATTTTGTGTGTGGTGTTCATACTAACATTTTTGCTAATTGGAGTTGTATTAAAGTACAAAATATTTTTCAGAGAGGAACACAAGCTATACAAAAAACCCAAAAGGCGAAATGCATAATATATTTCAGTATTTCTATACAGAATACATATACTAAATGCATTAAAAACCACATGAACTACATAGTCAGAATTTAGCTTTAAGCTAATTCAAGGAGTCTGCACTACTCCTTGAGCATAAAATAAGCATAAGAACTCTGAAGCTCAATCTAATATATATTTAATTTACCATACAAACTAAGAATTCTAGATGCATTTATTCTTCACTTTTGTCATACATAATGAAGATTTTTCCAATTTCTTCATGTGTTTCTGTGCATATTTTATATTGTGCAAAAGAAACATTTTATACTGACAGAAGCCTAACAAAATATCTATTAATAGCACACAAAGGATGCTGAACAAAGAAGAAACAGAAAAGCAGGAGAGGGAGAAGATAGGCAACCCTCATTTCTCAGTAATAATCTTTACTGACCACCTTAAAATCCAGCTCCTAAAAGAAATTTAGTACATTTTATTTTGTCAGTTGTTTAAAGGTGCTGTTAAATGAATATGCCAAGAGACTTACCTTCCACTGTAAGCTCAAGCTGTTTTTTGTTCTGTTAATTAGTTTAGGTGCAGCAGGAGGGTCAGGTTCACAACTTTCTGTAGTAAAACTCACCAATTCCGAAACAGATTCTTTTATGGAACTGCTTGTTACTGAAACTCTGAATGACAAAGAGCAAATGACAAAGTGTTCTCGGACAGAACCTTTATGTAACACCAATGTTTTATAAATGAAACGCCAGTTTTAGAAACGTATTCAATTATACACAGGAGATGCAGGAAACGGAACCGACTGCTTATAACTCCATCAGAAGTGGAGCACAAAGCCCATCTGTAGGCTCAGAGTCAAACACAGGTATTCAAATTATAATATTGATAAAGGGGAGCTTAGGATCTCAAACAATCCTTCAAATAATTCAAGTACAATCCTATAGCATCTGGAAAAAATAATTAAACTGCTAATAGCTAAGTAATTAATACATTTAGGACTTTAAGAGAAAAAAACATGGAAAACAATTTAGCTTTCGAAGTCATGAAGCCAAACATTTCAACCAAAAGTTACATACTAGAAATAAAGCAAATAAAGCTAAGGCCATCTGAAAATCCGCACCCCAACTGGTTTTCCACTCTGCAGACTTCTTAAGTGAAACATGGCAACCGGAACTAACAAAACATGCCGTAACCCAGGGCGGGCAACTATTTCGGGCAGAGGGCCACTTATTGAGTTTCGGCAAGCTGTTGAGGGCCCCATTGGTAGCCCTACCCCTTGACAGATGCCCTGCCCTGGTCGCCATCTTGTGACCAGAAGTCCCGCCTCCTAATCCCCTGACCTTTGCCACCAGAAGTCCCTCCCCTTGCCCCCAGAAGTGCTCCTTTCAGCAAGGGGTTTGGCCATTTCCGAACAAGAAAAATACCAAATTATATTCTAAAAATCAAACATCTAAACCATTCATTAATTTGATTTTAAAAAATGTATGTCCTTGTTTACCTATGTTTGTATAATGTATGTAGAGTACATTGCACAATAGCACATTTGACATGCTGCTGGGGCAGATAAATATTAGTTTTCTAAACTTTTTAGGGGCCCCGCAAGCCAGCTCTGGCCTGCGGGCCATATACTGCCCTTCCCTGCTGTAACCAAACTATGTAATGGAGCTGTACAGAACCATGAAGCACACTAGGCCCTATTCTGCAATGTATGGTTTGAGACTTTTATCCAGAAGGACTTAACAGTGGCTCCTTCCACAGCCCAAAAGTATTTGGGCTCTTTCCTAGTGCTTGATGGTCCTTCTTCTTTAGCCAGTTGATCTTTTTTTTGTACCGCTGAGTGGCACTGGAACAGGGATTTGTGAGCTGTCAGGGTTTTGAGAGCTCTGCGTGGCAGTTGCTGACCCTCAAGTCTACTTCTACGTCCACAGATACTCAGTTTTCCTTTGTCACAAGTAGAATCTGCTCTCTTACAAACTAACCAGTCTCAGTTTCAACTCCTGTAGTGTTGTTAAGACTTAACAGTTGAGGGGACCAGTACAGAAGCTCGCCCCAAACTAAGGATCCTCTGCTCCTCCTGGCCTAAGCAAAGTTTAGACTGGACAATGATTTTCTGTGCTATAGTTCTGACCCTGAACTGGGGCAATGTGGCTAAAGCCGTGCATCTGCGGAGCATAATCAAATGGCTCAGCAGGCTGGCTTCAGCCCGCAGGCCATTAGTTGCCGACCCGATTTAGAACAGTGGTGGCCAACCTTTCTGGCTTGCATACCAGAAATTAAGCACCCACTCTCCCTGTGTGCTGCTCTGTTCCTCACCCCGCAGAGATGAGGAACAGAGCCTGACAGAGTTTGTGCTCTGGGGTGCCATACTGGAGGGGGAAAGTCTCCAGGCACAAGAGAGCCTTGAGAGAGACATCACCACCAAAAGCCAGATTAACTCTTGGCCCTAAAACTGGTGGTTGCAGAAGACAAGCTAGGATCCAGAGGCCTGAATTCAGCAGTGGCAGCAGGGACAAGGAAGTGCTATCTGGCTCTTGGCAGTGACACCTGATACCTCTTCTCACAGAAGCATCTTTGCATGCTTGTGGCTTGCATGCCACAAACAGTAGCTGCCTGTGCTATGGGTTGGATAATCCTGAAAAATCTCCTTCATGCTGACTTACACCCTGCCCTTTCAAGAGGAACAGCACAGGATGTCTCCTGAATCTTCCCCCAACTTCTTGAAGAATGTAAGGTGGAGAGAGGACAGACTGTAGAAAGAAAGGCTGAAGAGCAGAAGACAGCATTTATGTTCACCTAGATGATACAAATAAGAACTTATAACATTTCATGCACACTTCCCTCAGGAAAAATCAGAAGTAATTTAATAATTCTCATTTATAACAATACAAGACATTTCCAGTGCATACCTGGCATGGTAATCTGTTGCTGGTCTGAGATCAGGAAGGGTAATTGTTGTTTCTTCTCCACTGTGGAAGGGAGGGGGATGGGGAGTTATAGCTCTTTCATGTACTTCAGAAATACAAGTTTATTGAAAAGCAAAACTACATGTGCGTGTTTTATTTCAAAGTCTCCAATCTCTACTTTGTGTGCAACTGATCAACATATCTTAAAATTATTTCCACATGAAGAAAACAGGTTTGCAAATCAACAAACAGCTCTGGATAAAGACACCACTGATCTGTCTTCGTATATTAAACATATGTAAGAGGCAAGGATTTCTTTGGTTGGTATCTTTTATTGGACCAACTGTACAGTTGGGAACATCTTGCATTTGAAAGCTTGTCTAACTATCTTAACTATACAGCTGGTCCAGTAAAAGATACCAACCAAAAAAATCCTTGCTTCTCACAATTCCTGGACCATCATGGCTCAAACACTATATTAAACATAGGCATTCTGTTTAAATTAAAACTTACACATAAACAGATTTAAATTTTCCATTTTTCCCACTGTTGGATATTGCGACTTCAAATGTAAAAGTTGCTGCACCGTAACTCTGGCTCTCTCCATTCTGCGAGCTAACTGGGAGATTCCAAGACAAAATAGCCGATCTTGCCCATATTTCAGAAACCTATTGCAATAATAAATAATACATATGTTTGTTTTCTGTTAAAAAAGGCAGATTAGTCAATAACATTAGTGGAGCTAGCTTCTGAGGAACTTAATGGCCAAACTAGAGGAGGTCTTTATCTTGGGTACTAGAATTATCTTTAAAAAAATTAAATTAGGGTTTTATTGTATTTTAATGTGTCAACGAGCAATCATGTTAAGGTGCTTTCTTTAAGGGCATTATGTATGAATTGATAAAAAATATTTACATTACTCAGGTTTGGAAGAGAAGTTTCTATTTCTGTGTTAAGTATTTAAAGCAAAATTTTCAGATACGGAAGCCTACAGTTACTCAGATCTATATTTAGGCATAAACAGATGACCCAGTTTTCCAGCAGCAAGCTGACAATGCCCATTGACACTGTCCTTCTGAAACTTTAGTCACTTATGCAGAATTACCCATACAGAAGCCATGAATCAAATATTCCCAAAATACTGAATGGCAGGAAGCTGCAGCAAAAAACAACACAGTTCCCTCACTATATATAACACTTACTAAATAGATCAAGGGTGTCAAATTCATCACGCTCCGCAGACCGAATGAGCAGCTGGGACAGTCACTGGGGCACATAACGTTGATCTGACAAGCACCACAGAGACATGCAGTAGGGGTGTGCAAAATAGGCCATATTCGATTCAGATTTGGCCTGAAGCAGAGGACAGTGATTTGATTCGGATCACTGTCCCAATTCGATTTGGCCGAATCCAAAGATTCGATGCCAATTCAGCCATAGACGCAGCTTTAAATGTTTTATCTACATACCTCGAGGTACCAGGTGTGGCTTGTGAATGCTGCAATGTTGGGGTGGATGGAGCGTCCCACAGGAACGTGGAGGGACTCCCCCCGTGTGCTTGGCAGTGGACACGGAAGTGGACCGGAAGTACTTCTGGTCCACTGCCTAACGTGCGGGGGACCTCGGGTGCCCCCCCAGACCGAGGAGGCACCAGTTGCTAAGCCGGGGTGCGGGGGGAGGATTCCTCACATGCTCCATGGCAGACCTGGAAGCGGACCAGAAGTGTGGGATGCTCCATCTGCCCCACCATCTCAGCGTTCACAAGCCACCTGGTACCTTGAGATATGTAGAAAAAACATTAAAGCTGTGTCTATGTCCGAATTATTGAATCTCTCTGAATCAATTTGGGGGTTCTGATTCGATTTGGAGATATTAAAGGATCTCCTGATTTGATTCGGAACCGGGCCGAACCTCTGCCTAATCGAATCAGCGACCGAAGCTTCGCATGCAGGTCCAATCCAAGACCCACAGGCAGCACTGGGGGCCAAATGATAATGGTTTGCAGGACGCATTTTCATTATAGATGATGCACAAAAGGAGTCTCATTAAATGTACTTGAGATCAGTCAGTGCCAGTTTTGCCTATAATTTAAACATCAACACGAGACTCCAAGATCCCAAAGTCTGAAAACACTTAAATATTATCTCCAATTTCATTTAAAAAATGGAAAATGAGCTACCTTTTGTAAAACGATCAATATTCTTAAATTTGTTGATTCTTTGTATTCAATTGAGCTTGGTCTAAAGCCCAATAGTCAGCAGACAGATTCCTATTACCACACCATCCCTTTGTCACAAATTTTAAAGCATTAACATGCACTGAACTACCTTGCTGCAGGTACAAACCTTCCTTCACAGATTGG
>NW_005842305.1:1573944-1579213 GCF_000455745.1 Alligator sinensis | reverse complement strand
AAAGAGTTGTACAGAGTGATTGGCTTGCCCAACACATCTCAGTAATTCAGTAGCAAAGCTGAGAGTGGAAACTAGCTCTGAGACTCTAACCAATAAAGATGTTTGCTCCATTTAGAAATGAAAAGAAACCACTTCCAATAAAAGAATTCCATAGAAAATGAATACATTATTTTAGCAATACTTGTTATTTTTAAGAGAAAAAGAACGCAAGTAGAAAAGTATAACATTTTAAAAACAATACTTACTATGGGTTTACCAATGCTTAAATGGAGATCACATAACTTTTTGGATTCTGTGTCAGATTCTGAAAAGTCAAATATAAAACAGATTACAGAAAAGGACAACCCCAAAACAAAATGAATAGATAAGTGTTTATCTAAATGCAACCACAAGATGGAGTGAGCTTCATTAAGAGAACAATAGTGCACACTGTGCAAAGTTCATTTCCCCTATTTGTTTTGGCTATGTGATTTGCAGAAACATAAACTATCCAAAACTAACAGCATGACACAAACCCCTTTTAGTATATCCTGCACAAAGGGTATATTTTCCTCATCTGAACATATCTTGGTTTACCTAGGTTGAACAAAAACCTTCATAAAAAGTTAAAAGTGTTAAAAGAGTTGGTAGTATTATTTTGTCTATTTGCTGTATGTGCTGGTAATGTGTGTTTTTTGCTGTATTTGCATTAGTTAATTAAATTTGGAAACAATCTGGGCAACACTTGTTAGAAATTTGTAAACTGCATACTAAAATACAGAGCAAAATATATTTCCATCAAAAATTGTTAGCCAGATGCTTGCAATATATATTTAACACACACCTAACAAAAGCCCTTGTATTAGAGAGTTCAGAATGAAATTCCACCCTTAAAGGAAAAATGCAGTGCTTTTAAAAAGAAGATAAAAGCTTACATATTTAGTAAGTCTAAATCTTTAATGAAACATGTTTAGATTTCAAAATAAACTGGCTAAAAATTAGTTCCTCTTTTACTTCTTAGGACTAAACTTCATATTTTTATTTAACCCCATTCTCGACTGCTGTCAATTATATTAGAAAAAAAAAAAAGAGATGCCCAAGGACCTGAATTCAGACCCTAACAAATAAAACAACCCCCCCTTTCACTTATCCTTTAGAATGTCAGTATTTTTGTTACGTGTCTACACACATTCCTATGCCTGTGTGCATGTGTGTAGAAAAAAAATAAGTAAACAAACAAACAAACAAACTGGGTCCAAAAGATAGACTGGGAAAAATAAAATGGGTCAAGTAACTTCTTTCTAAGATACTGTGTAATGCATACATTATTTTTAAATGCAGGTTTTATAAAGCTTTGTAAGCCACTTACACATCTGAAACGTTAATATACATATCTGAAATGGGACAGAAAACCTTGAAAAGCATTTATACAAGTCCTTACTTAAACCATTAGTTTCAGTTCTGATAGATAACCCTATCTCAGAAAAAATATGGCTGCAACAGAAGAGATTCAGAAAAGGGATGAGAAGGCAGGCATGGAAAGACTTTGATATAAAGAAAAAGTAGAACTTTTAAAGAGGTAAAAGGCCATGATGAAGACACCAATACATTAAATTGTAGAGAAATCGGATGTTTACTTCTCTCAAAAACAAAGGGGGTAATTCAATTAGATTGATACAAAAAAAAAATCTGTAAAAGAAAAAAAAATTCTTAAAAACACAAAATGTTCAACGACCTGATAAAAAAATCACTATCATAAAATAAATCCTATGAACATAGTCAAATTTCAAAAGAGAACTAAATATTCACCTTTAAATACTAATAAAGAAAACTAGGGAAAAATCCTTAATTATTTGCTGTCGTTGCTAAGAAACAGTCGAAAGATTTAGGAACAAACTTTGTGAACTATGTAGCTTACTGAACTTTTATATGAAGCATTTAGTATTGGCTGTTTTCAGAAACAGAATGCCACTGGGGCAACTAGAGGGCTAACTAGTCTGATCTGGCACAATTCCTAGTCTGGTATCCATTAATGCCATCTGAGTAGCAGTATATCCCCTACCATGAAACTAAGCCAGAAATTTTGGACCTTGAGGATCCTTTAGGTACTTTACAAAAAGTAAGCTTATTCCTTTCCCAGGTAGTCCAATACCTACCTCCCATCTCTGCATCTGCTGGTGGACTGCCCCTTGCTTTTCCTACTTGTTTTTGCTTTAGTGGGGCTCCAGCCACTTGCTGTCCCTTTCCATTTCCGTTCTGCATACTTATGTTGGAAGAATTATGAACTTTATGTGGTGAAGAAGGAGGGCTGTTAAGCTTATTAGTAGTATGCCCACTAGCTTGTCTCTCTTTTAGTCTTTTCTTCAGATGCTCTTGCATTTTGAGAGTTCTTTCATCTCGTGGAATAAAGTTTGTCCTTCCATGTGGACGAGGCTCTGAAAAGATAATAAAATGTGTAGGTGTTTGTTTATCATTAAATACAATTTGTTTTTCTGACCATTTAAATGGTTCTTGAAATTAAACAAACAAATAAGGTATTTGGCATAGCATGTAAAACCCTGTAAATTCAACCAAGCACTGGACTGTCTGCCTGAGTCTGTAGGTAGAGATATAGTGCTGATCATGGCTCTCCCTGCTTGTGATCAAGCAAAGCCTTGACAGTTTTCACTGCTGTTGCTCAAATGTGGGTGGCAGTGGAATCTCTCAGAAACAAGTTAACTGCATGCCCCTGATTGACTGGAGATTCTCACGGTTATCAGTAGTATGTCTGGCAGTGTTCCAGGGCTGGTCTCTAAATGTGTACAGCACAAAAACATAAAAGGGGAGGTAGTGGGAAAGGAGGTGCATGTCGAGATGTAAATTATTTTTGAAACACTGCCAATTTTGCTTGTACATACATTGTTATCTTTGTCAAGTGGGTATAATTTTCTTACTGAATTTAATCCATATCCAGTTTATATTTCTGAAGCTATTCTTTTTATTGTTTTTATTCTCTATTTTCATTAGCTCATTTTTTTGCCCTTTTTTATTTCCCACGTAACTGCAATCCTTCGTTTTCCCAATTCTTAAACCTTTGCTTTGTCTGTCTCCCAAGGTTGTGCTGCTCGATAGTGGAGTTTCCTTTCTTCCCATGACATGTCAGAACAACTACCAAGATAAGAGTTTCAGAGCTGCCTACATAACTTCAGATTTTAAGTCACTTTTGGAGGTGGGATTTAGGTGCTTTTGATTATTCTACTGCAAGGGTCTTAGCCAAGAAACGTCAGCATCTATTAACCAAACTCCAAAGGTGCTCTTGTATAGAGTTCCTCTTGTCCTCAATACTCCATTACTGAATATTACTTTAAACAGCGTTTCCCAAATGTTTGATACCTGGGAACACTTTTTTTCTAGCTCAGAACTAGTGCCACACTTCATTCTTACACCCAAAAAGGTAAACATACACACATTTTTCAAAACATATAAACATACTCCATCTTCCTGCCAGAAGAAGTTATACCAGTGCTGAAAAGTATTTGGTGGCTTTCTTTTTTTCTTTTCTTTAACAGTACATCTTTTCCTTAAGAAAATAATCAGTTGCTAAACCAGCATTTCTCAACCTGTTTAGCCTCAAGACCCACCTCCATAACTTTCCTGAATGTTGTGGAAAAAAAATAAATAAAACACTGAGATCTAAATTCAGAAAAGACATGATGGGGGCCTTGAGGCTAAAAAAGCTGAGAATCACTGATCTAGCTGTTTCCACTTAAGGGCAGAGGGGGCACAACCTATGCCTTCTCTTTCTACCATTGTTCCCTTCCGACCCCTGGTTTGTGCCTCCAGGGACAAGGACAGTCCTTGCTGCTAAGGCTGCTCTTGCATGTCAGTGACTACCCCCCATGGCCCCTTCTGTCAGCCTCAAGAATGTAGGAGGAGTCGAGGGAATGAGCTGGGCTGCAAAGTGCAGCTCTGTCTGTGCATCTGCCTGCCCATTCACCTGCAGTGTAGCATGCTGCTGGGATCATAGGGAAGGGGGCTGGCACAGGGGCTGCATTAGGATAGGGAAGGGTGGGGGAAGGCAATGACAGCAGTAGCCCCAGTGCTTAGAGGAGCAGTCACAGACATTGCTGGGACAGGCACGCTGTGCTGGAAGTCAGCAGACACCATTTACCTCCACACGTAGGGATCTCACAGCACACTTCCATGGCTCTCATGGTACATTGTTGAGGCACACTTTATGAATCACTGGCTCAGAGCAACAAAGTCTTCCTTTTAAGGGAGTAGTGTTTCACAAGGCCAGGGGTGGGCAATTATTTTGGGTGGAGGGCTGCTTAATGAATTTTTGTGAGCTATTAAGGGCTGCAAGGGTAGCCCCGCCCCTTGACAGGTGCCCCACACCCTGGACTGACCAAAAGTCCCACCTCCTAACCCCTGACCTTTGTTACCAAAAGTCCCTCCCCTTGTGCCCAGAAGTACTCCTTTTGGGAAGGGGGTTTGCCATCTTGGAACAGGAAAAAAAACACACTCAAAAATCAAAACATTGACAATAACATATGTTAATTTTACTTAAAAAAAAAAAATTTTGTCCCGATTTGTGTGTGGTGTATACAGGGGTGATTGCATAACAGCTCAAAATGAGGTCTTACTCTTGTATACTGGGGAGGGAGGGTAGGTGTGGGGGGTGTGCACATAGCAGAGTTCAGCTCCTCCCAGAGCTGCGCGAGTGCATGCGTGTGTGCGTGCATGTGTGTGTAGTGGGGGGGGAGGAGGAAGGTGAGGTGTTTGTGGGGTGTGTGATTGTGTGTGGGGGAGGGTGTGGTTGTGGGATCTGCAGGTATGGTGGGGTGTGCATGTGAGCCCCCGTGCGCACCCCCCTGAGCCAGTCAGCACCTTCCCCCACACTGCAACAGACCAGAGCCCGTGCACCCTGCAGCACCTCCCCACCACCACCAGAGAGCCCCTGCCTCAAACCGGACTCACCCCTACCAAAGCGAATCAGTGGGAACCCGAGCATAGCCCCAACCTGGTCCCCCTATCCTGTGCCCGCTCTACACCGTCTGCCCATGGTGCGTCCTGCCACCCACTGAGCGCAAAGCGATGCTGGGGTGGCTTCTTCTGGCTGCTGCCCCTGCCCCACAGTACCAGCAGGGACCCGTGCTACACAGCCCTGACCTTGTGTACCCTGCACCTGCTCAGGGTTCACCTCCCCCAGGCTCAGCAGTAGTGACATGGGATAGAAGATGTTGCTCAGTGCAGAGGAAAGCAGGCCCTTCCCCTCACCACAAGGGTACTCCTGAGGCAGCTGACGGAG
>NW_005842305.1:1567054-1573878 GCF_000455745.1 Alligator sinensis | reverse complement strand
CAGCAGGAAGGGCCCGGGGGTGGCAAGGGGTAAGGGCCACTTTCCTGCATGCTGAGCAACAGCTTCTGTCCCACGCTGCTGCTGCTGAGCCTGGGCAGGCGGGCTCGGAGCAGGCATGGGGTCAGGGCTGTGCAGCATGGATCCCCACTGGTATCATGGGACTGGGGCCAGCAGAGGTGGCAGTTGGAAGGAGCCACCTGCCACATGGGATGCCTAGAAAGGCAGTCCAGCTTCAGAGCCACCCCAGCCCCAATATGTGCCCAGGGGGTGAACAGGACTGTGGCTGGACTGTGCCTGGGCCAAGTGGGACTGAGGGACCTACCACAGGCTGTATTTTGCCCACCCCTGCACTAGGCTCTTTAGTAAATACTAGGTATGCCCATAACAAGATTTTAAATTGTCAACGATTGCTTCCCAAATATAAGGAACTGGGAAGTGACTAAGGCAAATGCAATTTCTCTATATTTTTATTCAACCAAAAGGGAAAATGATGGGAAATTTAAGCTTATCTTGTGAGGTATTGCAGATATGTGAATTGTCACATCTGAGGATTTCACAACACTTTACAAACTACAGGCTTAGGGACACCACATCTGTCTTAGGTAAGTATCACTCTCAGTCACTGATGGGGAATTAAGGTGGAGAGAGGTTAAATTAATTGCTCAGGTTCACATGGAAAGTCTGCAACAGGACTGGGACAGAATTCTCTTTCCTTCACACCTAATCCTGGGGCACTAAACAGGAGCCTATGCCCCTTTGTCAAGTAAATGATAACACGAGTGATTCTCACCTTGTTCTTGATAAACATGCGGTGGTGGTGGATGCTGGTGAATGAACTGTGGTGGTATTTCTCCTGTCCCTGGAACTGGAGGGTACACTGGATGAGGTGGATGGGGAAGCAAAGCAGGGTGAGGATGCATGTAATGTGGCACATGTGGTGGAGGGGGATGCATGGAAGGATGGAATTCAGTTGAGTGTGGCAATACCACCACTTTGCGGACTCCATTTTCTTCCACCACCTGTCAGGAGAGGTAAGCAACCAAAGGAAAAAAAAAGTCAGTAAAACAATACTACTATTCATTTACTAAAAGCTCTTTATGCCTACATTAATTTATACCTGTATCTTGACACTGGCCTACAGTTCTAGAGACACTCATTCAGACAGACTTCAAATCACATGAAACTCTTCAGCCTTCACTGCGGCAGACCTTAAGTTTGAGATAGTGAATCTTAAAAGTGGAGCCTCACAAATAAGTGTAAAGTAATCCAGAGCCTACCACAAATTATAAAATGTTCTCATTTACTGTTTAACTTGAATTTGCCAAACTGTTCATGGGTGCCACCTTTATTTTTCCCAGGGACTGGTGCCAAAAGTAACAGAGTACCTATCTTAGACCTTCTCTCAGGATAAAAAGATGTGATAGCCCATGTTAGTTAAAATGTGCTAATGTGTTTCAAGAGTAGCGTAGAAAAGGCAATATGTATATTCAGTCTATTTTGAGTTAAGTCTACATGCCACTCTAGGCCCTAACTCTTCCCTTTAATATGTTAAAGTACATGTACCATTTTCTCTATACGCGACCTCAAATACATTAGCATATTAGATAAATACACAGTGAAGTCCTAAATTAGGAATGTAATTAGGATGAAACAAAATTTTAGGAGAGCAGGTATATAAATAAAAAAAGAGGGACTTAGAAATATAACGAACACCAATATTTTGGAACAACTAGCAATGCCTCTTCAGCTAAATCTTATAGACATTTGAAAGACAGACAGAGTCTAAAATCTACAGAGACCTGTCCATCTGAATAAGGGGTAAATGATTATAGCTACAAAACACTGATACTTGTCTTTCACCACCCGGAGGTAAATCAATCCAAAAACAGTCAGGTTCCTTGAAAATTGTTATCATAGAGGCTACATTTTTCAGTACCCACACTTCTGATTGGTCCCAAAACCTCTGAATTGGTGCTGGGAGATGAATCAGACTGGTAGTATTCAAATTGTTCATTCATAGCCAAAACAAGAGACCTCCCTGACACTGGAGAGAAATTGTTCCTGGTCAGAAGCTCAACAAAAAGCAATTATTGCATCTTCTGAAACCCCATTTGAGGCAAAGAACAATCAGTTATATTCCCTTCCTTTTGTCCCTATACCTCCCAAACAGCTTCAATAGTTGTTGAATGATAAAATGGAAGGCATGTTAAGACGACAGAATGTGTTCTGATGAAAGAGGGAAAAGCAGACACTACTGCTTTTCCTGTTTAATGCTCATTACTTCAGAAGACAAATTTTACACTGGTCTAAATTCAACATACTCTGTAACCTCTTCCTTTGCCACTTCCTTTATCAATTGTCATCTCCACTCATTGTGCTACATTTAAAATTTAGATTACAAATGCTATGAGTCACAGACTGTTTTCTGCAAGCATTTAACACATCACTGGGTAATATAAAATAATGATAAAGTGTTGATCATTCAGGGATGTAGGTAGGAGAAACCAGTCTAAATACATGTCAAAGACAAGACTGATACAAATCAAATTTCTCCTTATACACAGTCCTCACAGTCAGTCATGTGAAATAAAAAGTTATTTAAATCCATTTTAAATGCATTTTTTTGTTTAGCAATAGATGGTTACAAGACTTACACATTTGAGACATTTGTATTAAATACAGGCCTACATAAAATTAACACACTGGCCAGGGTCAGACATTCAAAAAGCCTAAGCCTGAATTGATTCAATCTTTGCAGGTTAGCATAACCTGGCTAGGCTGAACCAGTTTGTAACTGGACAGACATTATCTCTGGACTGAGGAAATTCAGGCACGTGCCTCCAGTGGCTCAGGCTGGAAGCCAGGGGGCACTAGAGCAGCCTTCCTTCCCTTCTGCGGGAGCTGAACTGAGGGGTGTGTGGCCAGGCTTGGCAGGACTCATTAGGGAGGTCTGCCTGCATGGTCCCAGGCTTTTCCCCACTGGCAGCACAAGGGGCAGGAGTGTTGCCAGCCCCTAGTCAGCACTCAGAGGCAAAGTGGGGCGGGGTGTGGGGTGCAGTGCATGCATCTGTTGACAATATGGAGCTTTTCAATCTCCCTTCCTGCTTCTTTATACTGTATGCAGCAAATTGACAGGTGAGCAAACCAGCAGGGGGCTGATAACAGCGTTAATCACCCCATCAGCAAAACAATAGCCTCTCTCCACTAGTTCAAACTCTTCTTGAACAACTTACCAGCTGACCTATTGATTAGCTCAAAAAAACCCTAAGCAGTCACTGTTCCATCTGCCTGTTCCAGTAAAACTGGAGACAAGCACACGGATACCGCTCAGCATTAGCTAGCATACCACATGCCATGTCTGTGGGGCTGGGGTCCGTGCAGTGGAAGATAGAAGGGAGGGAGGGGATTCCTGCTTAAGCAGTGAAGGGAGGGGGGTAGGGCAGGGGGAAGCCAGGCAGACCCTGCTGTGCCTGCAGTCTTTGCTGGAGCTCCAGCCAGGGAGCAGAAGGGAGGGGCCAGCCCTGCTGTGAAGCACAGCCCCACCCAACCCAGAGAGCATGCTGGGATGGTGGGGGAGTCTGGTTTATTTAAATCCATTTTCAATGCATTTGAATCAGCAAGGTGTCTGGGACAGAGGCTGCATAAACTGGTTTGACCCAAATTAGTTAAGTCTGATCCTATATTCAACCAGGTTTATCTCAAACTGGTTTCAGCCATTTTCAAACTGGTTTATATGCACTGAACATCTATTCTGCTACAGGCTTAAATCAGTTTCTGATCACTTAAACTGGTTTGTGTGTAATGTTTGTCCCTAGCCACTATGTGCAGTAAACCCATCTTCAATCCTAATCTCTGTACAGAACAAAATTGAGTTATTCCAGCCAAAATCAAATGGATGACCCAAAGGTATTAAACAGTATCAATATTACTACAAAGTTCCTCTTATACAAGACATAGTAAAACAGAGCAGTTTCACAAAAAGGACCATATGTTTTATTCTGCTAGCTCCTCCACAAGTCTCCAATAGAAGCATGTTTTGTTTGGCTAAGTCATCATTGCAGCATTTCCTAGTTGGCTGAACAGGAACTGCGGATGTGGAACTGCTACTAATGCCAAACACACATTTTGAAAAGCTCCTCAATAAAAAAAAGACAGAAAAATACTTTCAGTTCATATTGTTCTCAAGGGAAAGAAAATGTGTCAACTCATGGGTTATAATGACAAGGTCAGCTATGATGTAACCTCAAACTCATTTGTAATTTTGTAACACTGCCATTATTTTGATGGACTATCGGCATTTTTTTTAATATAGGTATGATATAAAACAGATTATATTTAATTTTAGATTAAGAGGCTAATTATGAAAGTGTGTTAATCCATTATCATGTTCCCATTTTAAATATCTAAATAATTTTCTCTCTAAAAACAACTTTTCTACAATGAACTAATTACATTCACTAAAGCTAAGTAAATCTAAAATTCATGGCCAAGTTCTATGGATCTATTAAATGGAAAATAGAAACTGACAAGGGAAAAAAGTGACTTGTCAGTTGGAAGTGGTCACAAAGCCCATTATTTCAATATTTTATTCCATTCCACTAGAAGCCAATTTTACTACTTTTTTACTTACTTCTGTACAGCTTTGGGAGCAGAAAGTTAAGTCTTTATGTACACTAAGCTGAGAAGAGTTAAAAAAACCCAAACTTTTTTTTTTTAAACTTAGTTTAATATCACTTATCCTTACCACAACCACTAAATAAATCATTTTAGCTGAGACTGTATTTAAATACCATTCCCACACTGTTCATGCTCCAACATAGATTAGGTTTGAGTTCTGAATTGTCTAGGAGGTGCACAATTATGATTTTTTTTTTTGGTCAGGACACCATAATATGACACTAAAGAAGGACTTTTCATGAAAGATTGTTATTGTCCTTCCAGCAAAGTTTTGGAACTCAACTAAAGCCTCCTCTTCACATCTGAAAGTCTCTCCCTACTCTTGTTCTGAGATTATTCCAACTAGAAACATATTTTCAGCTTGTTCATTTTATATTTAGTCAGTGTTTTGTGCAGTCATTTGTCCTGTTAGGCTCACACACCAACATTTATGAAATTATCTGAGGGAGCTAGCACACATCTTCAAGACTATGTTTAGTTGCAGTGGCAGCTACACAAATTCACTGTGGCAGCAGCCAGGCGTCTGCTCGGAGACTATGGAGTGAGCTACTCGAGTGTAGAGTGACAGGTTTTCTGAACAAACTAAGAACCCACTCTTTTGTCTCAGGTTTACACTTCATAAACTGCTTATCTATTCCAGTGGAGTATCAACCAGATAAAGAAAGAGACCTTTGAAACCCCTGAAGCCCTATGGAAAGATATTTTGTAAGAAGAGAAGATTTAAGGAACTGTCTTTATACAGACCAGGAAAAAGGGACTTGAGGCAGGAGGGAGAGTGGAGGTCAGCAGCAATAAGTACAGAGAACTAGAAGACAGCATTCACAACTGAACACGTCTGGCTATGGAACAAGCTTTGAAAGTTCAGACAAATTAAAACCTAACCACCAATTCCAGAATATAGTGCAAAACTCCTCTCATACAACCAGAATGCTTTAACAACCAACCAAACCACTCTAACTGGGAAGAGCCAAGAGCAGGTCTCTCTCTGAAGTCCATTACAAACCTAATTTATTTGTGCGGGGATTATATACTTCAGATAGGTGCTAAAAAAAAAATGTAAGATGACCAGTCATTTCAAAACAGACCCCAAAGCATCATCCTGTATGCATTTGGTAAATGCTTATTTGGGGAAAAAAGAGTTATACCGGTTAAAAACTCCCAATTCCATGATCTATTCCTGTGAGTTAACTGTGATCTGATGATTACAATATCTGTCAGTAATTATTCACTGAACTGAAAAGCAGCATCCTCTATGGCCTTCTTAATAGCAACAGCTAAAATGACTGGTATTAAAATTTAGAGGGTATCAGCTTACGAAGAAAAAAAAATGTATTAAAATGATTAAATATTTTTTAATAACGAAACTGCTATTGAGAGAAACTCCTTGCAACTTACATGAGGCTCTCCCACTCACTGAAAGACAAAGATGGCTTTAAGATTCTGAGCAACCAACCAGATTTGGATATGAAATTCCTAGTTTAGTAGAGGTCGATCATGTAAGTACTTAGCTTTGAAAGTCTCAGCCTAGTTCCATATACCAGCCATCTGATATAAAAGATCTGTCTTTTGAAGAAAACCACAATGCTTACAAACTGTAATGTTAAATATTTGATGCATCAATTCTGTGGACTAATTTTTTGGAAACTATCTTTAATTTTTGTTAGGGTTGTAAAGAATAGGTTTAATGAGATATTTGAATAACCATACATTAATAACTACCTGAGATACATAACCAGGAGGCACAAATATTGGAGGCATTGAACCATTTGGTGACATCAGAGGAACATGTGCTGGACCTGAAAAGGAACAGTTCAGATTTTAAAATGTCAGCACTTTTCATGACAGAGGGTATCCCAAATATGAGTTACTCCCTGACCAAATATGATAGCCTCCATTAGGTAATCAATACATCTATGAAGGCACCTAAACTGCGAAAAAAATCAATCAATCAATCAATCAATAAATAAATAAAATCAACATTTAGACTCTGAATCCATATTGATGAATGTATGGTTGGGCAACTAAATTTAAAAGATAGGCTTTAATGATAATGATTGTGAAAGAAACACTTAGGAAAACTCTAAGTAAACCTGCACAGCATGGACCATTCCCCCCCACTTTTTTTTAAAAGAATTTTTTAAATTAAC
>NW_005842305.1:1549116-1567044 GCF_000455745.1 Alligator sinensis | reverse complement strand
CAGGAATGGGCACATGAAAAATATAGCACATGGAATATGCTAAAAGTGGGGATGTCCAGGGTATAGGCAACTGGCCAGATCTAACCTGTAAAGCTATTTCACTTAGTCTGTGGGGTTCCTGAAGGGGTTGAGAATTCAGGGGTGATGCCTGCTACTGAATTCCTGGGTGTGGAGCCCTGCTAGGCAAGCTAGTGGGCTGGGGAAAGAGGAGCTGATTAGGGAAAAGAGTAGCACGCTTAAGAAGAAATGAAAAAAGAATGAACAGATGATCACTACAGGAAAACATTCTGAGGTAAACATCATAAAAGCTATTCCAAACTTGGAAGTGCTCAGCTCTATAATTTAATCCTCTGGGGACATTCTGAAACCAGGTTTAAAATTTGCTGAATTTTACTATTTTTCTCCTAAGCACAACAGCATTTGTAAGTGTACACAGCAGAGCAGAATCTACTCCTGAACAGCAACAGACTACAAGTACACCGCAGTGCACTGAGATCCTGTCATACAATATCCAAAATAATGTAGCCTGGTGTGGCAGAAACCCCCAGTGCATTGAAGTGTTAACGTTCTGAGGAGTCAGCTATTTAAACTAATTGGTGTTTACAATGATGTTCTAACTGGCTTCTATGAATTATCTGCAAAACTTGTTGCTTATAATTAGCAAAGTTAAACCGATTAAATTTAACTTTTTCTACAGTTTCAAGTAGTTTCCTAGCTACCCTTATGGGACAAACTACTGTGTTATTCTACTAAGAACATGTAAACATGCCTATAATAAATTATGTAGTGGAAGTTTTAAAGGAGTAGTTTTATGATTGCTTTTCTGCAGTTGAACAAATCATTTGATGCCATACATTTGAATTTCCTTTACCTTGGATACACTGGATATGTCCATCATCAGTTCTAATTGTGAAAGTTTCTCCTGGATTTACCTGCACAAGAATAACCTGAAAAAAAATTCCCATGATTTCAATGAAAGTTATATTTACTTCAGAGATTAAAAAAAAAAAAAAATTCTCTTTCAGTTTCATTTTTTTAAAATTAGGTAATAAACATGTAAAAAAATTTTATATAAGCAAAACGGCAAGTAAAAAAATACTAATAAACAGCGTGAGCTGAATTCCCAACATGTCTTGATACAAAGTAAATTATCCTTTTTTATGAAAAACTCAAAGTGGTTTTGATACCTACCAGAGGCCTGATCCGTGGAAAGGACAGCTAAGCTTTGCTTTTTCTGTTTTGCTTTTCATGCCACTTCTTTTACTTAAATACCAAGTGATCCAAGATATAAATTATGCAAAGAGAATTCACTTTGCTTTTCATTCTCCTCTATAATTCTCTTAACCTCAGAACTAACTAGATTGATAGGAATGGGTATATGAAGAGACAGTATTAATAGAGGACATTCTACCCTTGAGTCCATCCTGTTTCCTCACTGAAAGTAGGTTAAAATACAGTTTAACAATCAGTTCTCAAAAGACCTCAATTAATTTTTTTGTCATTTAGCTATTTCTGGATTTAATAATTTCCATTTGTTCAGAAGAATGTCTGGAGTTTCACATTCAGACTCCTTCATTAAAACAAACATCAAATCCATCTTCTACACACTACAGCTTCCAAAAGGCCTGGTAGTTTTGCATAGAAGAAAACATGATTACGCAACTATGGTCAAAGGTTAAGTTCCTCAAATCAACACCAACATATTCACATTTACTTTCACAAAGATTCCTTAGACATCTGTCAATCTTTTTCAGGCTTGTTTTATTATTATTTAAACTAGCTGGATACATCAAAAACTTGAAACTACTGACAGTTACTATACCTTCCTGACCTTTTTATGATTTCTTTATGATATATTAACCCTTTCCATCTTAAACTGACATTTGGATCCAATCTTTTTATCCAATGGGAATTTTGGCCTTTAAGGCCCCCTCTACAGTTACAAGTAGCATGCAATTAACTGGTTAATTACCTTAAATACCAGCTACACACACACAAAGTAGTTATCACATGATAAAAAGCTTCAACCAGCTATAAAAAGTCAGACCTCTAAAATGTGTACTAACTTTATAGGTGGTTGCTACCCAGGTTTAATTTGCATGTGTAGCAGGATCTAGCTTGTAGCTGGGAGCCATGTGAGCGGACATGGTTCCCAGCTGCAGGGATGCAGCAAGACTTGGGGATAAGAGCTGCCATCATCCCCAAGGCTCAGGGGTGTGCGAAACCCCCAGCCCACACATGACTCAGCCCTGGCTATGTGCGCTCTTAGCCCCTGCAGGGCATGGTAAGAGATGCAACTGTGTGGATCTAAAAAGAAAATTAAGCCTACAAAGCTTTAGCTAAGACTCCTATTTAGAAGGCAGACCATTATAGACACTGGAGTAAATTTCATGCAACTGTCCTAACTAGTTATATAAAAACAAAAACTTTTTAAAAACAAAACAAGGAAGTTATATGGTTCTCTGCTATTCTCTGTTCATTATACTGTTACGCTCATGTAAATACATACTAAGAATATATTTATGCTCCATTGTTGTCTATGGCTTACCTTGGCTTTAGCTTCCTGTAAGTGTTCCAGTATTTGTGTGTGTTACTTTGTTATGATTAACCCTTATGCAATACCTACTCTGTGCCTTGTTGGGAGGGGAGTACGCAGAAGTGAACTTACATGATGCTAACTTACGTCTTGGAAATAACTGCTGTGGCACGTTATTGACTGAAGTACCATGAATTCTGGTAACAAAGGGATTTAGTTTAAGTGGACGCCACAAAGTTATTTACTTTGTATACAACCATTGTCAAGCTCAAATACGCATGCATCAGGTAGACTGCCCATCGCTTTGATTAAAACACGTTTCAAGGAAGAAAAAAAAAAAAAAAAAAAAAAAAAAATCAGTATTAGGACCTCGTAATGATCCTGGAGCTGTTTAAACACATCTGAAGTTCAGCTCCCAGACTACTGCACCAGGCAGCAGTTTGGGGAGGAGGCGAGCAGCCAACAGCAGTGAAAGAACAGGGACTATTTAGAAATGCTGGACTTATGCAAATCCATAGGGCTGGATGGGATGTACCCGAGGGTGTTGAGTAAGCTGGCTGATGAGATTGCAGAGCCATTGGCTATCATCTTTGAAAACTCATGGTGATCAGGATTGGTCCCAAATGACTGGAAAAGGGCAAACATAATGCCCATATTTAAGAAAGGGAAAAAGGAGGATCCAGGGAACTACAGACCAGTCAGCCTCACCTCAGTCCCTGGAAAAATCATGGAGCATATCCTCAAGGAATCCATTTCTAAGCACCTGGAGGAGAAGAAGGTGATTAGGAACAGTCAGCATGGATTCACCAAGGGCAAGTCATACCTGACCAATCTGATTGCCTTCTATGATGAGATGACTGGCTCTGTGGATGCAGAAAGAGCAGTGGATGCGATATACATTAATTTCAGCAAGGGTTTTGATATGGTCTTCTGCAGCATTCTTGCAGGTGGGCTGAATGAATGGACAATAAGGTGGACAGGAAAGTGGTTGGAGCACCAATGGATTGATGTCCAGTTGGCAGCCGGTATCAAGTGAAATGCCCCAGGGATCAGTCCTGGGGCTGGTTTTGTTCAATATCTTCATCAATTAACTGGAAGATGGCATAGAGTGCACCCTCAGCACATATGCAGATGACACCACGCTGGGGGGAGTACTAGATATGCTGGAGGGTAGGGCTAGGATTCAGAGAGACTTAGACAAATTGGAAGATTGGGCCAAAAGAAATCTCATGAGGTTCAACAAGGACAAGTGCAAAGTCCTGTACTTAGGACAAAACAATCCCATGCACCAGTACAGGCTGGGAGCTGACTGGCTGGGCAGCAGCTCTGCAGAAAAAAGGCCTGGGGACTACAGTGGACAATAAGTTTAATATGAGCCAATAGTGTGCCCTTGTTGCAAAGAAAGCTAATGGCATACTGGGCTGCATCAGAAGAAGTGTTGCCAGCCGGTCAAAGGAAGTGATTATTCCCCTTTATTCAGCACTGGTAAGACTACATCTGGAGTACTGTATTCAGTTTTTGGGGCCATGCCACTACAGAAAGGATGTGGATAGATAACAAAAATGGTGAGGGGGCTGGGGAACATAACTTATGAGGAAAGATTCAGGGAACTGGTCTTATTTAGTCTAGGGAAGAAGAGACAGAGGGGATTTAATAGGAGGCTTCAACTACCTGAAGTGGGGCTTGAAAGAGGATGGAGCTACACTGTTCTCAGTGGTGGCAGATGACAGAACAAGGAGCAACAGTCTCAAGTTCCAGCAAGAGAATTTAGGTTAGATATTAGGAAGAATTTTCTTACTAGGAAGGTACTCAAACATTGGAGTAGGTTACCCAAAGTGGTGGAATCTCCATCCTTGGAGCTTTTTGAGACCTGGCTAGCCAAACGCTGACTGGGATGATCTAGTTGGGGGTAGTCCTGTCTTGAGCAGGCAGTTGGACTAGATCAGTGTTTCTCAACTTGTGGGTTGCAAGAATACATGAAAGGGCCATAGACAAACTTTAAAAATGGACCAACAAACTTTAAGAATGGATTCTCCTTTAAAGGAGAAAAATATGTGGGAAACCATGGCTTTTCCCTTGCAGGCTGTCAGAGTTCCAACTTGCAAAGGGCTGCTTGGGGCCCCCATCCCTCACACCCCCCTGCCCATATACTACGGGTCTGGGGCCTGGGAAACAGTGGGTCAGGAGTGAAGGGCACTGGGTAGAGACTGGCCATCGATGTGTAAAAATGGGTCTTCGTACAAAAAAGGTATGAGAGAACAACTGAACGAGATGACCTCCAGGGTCCCTTCCAATCCTAATTTTCTATGATTCTATGAAGACATGGTCCCTGCTCTCATGACCTTACGTGAACCTTATCATCACAAAAATTGTACCTAAACATAAATAAACTCACCCTGTAAGTGCACCCTGTAAACAGCCCTCTTAAGATAGTACTACCACTGTCTGTTTCTGATTCACAAAAGTTGTGCGAGGAAGATAATAAATAACAGGTCCTACTTAAAAAGTTGGCACACAAAGTATGAACTGAAATTTAAGTAGGTCCATCCATTTGGCAAAGCAGCTTTGTCACTTCTGTATGAGTTAAAACACGTAAATGGGAAGAGAGATGTTGCTTGTTTTAGGAAAGTAGGAGCAATCTATCATTAAGGGACAGAAGTGAGGTGGAATGGAGCAAAAATACATAAATAAATAAATAAAATGCAGTGATCTGCCAGAGCATGCCAGAGAATGGGGGAATTAATTTGATTTGCTGAGAGGCAAGGTTGCTGAGGAGATGGAAGCCAGCAACCAGACACCTATTCTGATGGCAAACTTGAACTCCAAAAGGTGGACATGTTCAATAAAGGCAAAAGCAAACTGTGAACTTTCAGAGAACGCTGAACAGACACGTCCAAGATTTTTTACTAGGAAATGGTTTGGAATCTCCAGATTCTCACAGACTGTTCAGAAAACTGAAGTGTATTTTAACCAGAAACACTCTAAGCCAGTGGTGCTCAAGGGTCTAGCCCTGCAGGCCAAATGAATGGTAGGGCATGGGTCCATGCATTGGGATTGGGCCTTAGGCCACCTCTGCCCACCTGATCTAGCGCACAGGGCCACAGACCTACAGAGAGCCCCACAGGCTGGATGACAATGTTGGGGGTTGAGCACCTCTGCCCCAAGTGAACCAAAAGAGATTCCTGATGAAATCAAGTTGGTCTGAAACATTTCCTGGACTGGAATTCCAAGACTGCATTTACTTTACACTGGAAAAATTTTTTCAAAAAAAAACCTTTTGCGCTCATAACAATTCAGTTTGGCCAATGTTAGCAGTACTGAGAAACTTGGCACAGATATGCTGCCAGACTCCCATCACACTAACTACATCTGCAGGTGACTTTTAATATTTTTAAGAATCTATTAAGGTGAGCACCATTTGAAAAAGTATTTAAAAGCAATGGTCATATTTTACTTTTTTAAGGTTCTTCTTTGCCTCCACACTTGCATGTCTTTTTCCACATGGTAACTTCATACATTTCTATCAGACTCCCTACCTGCTTCATTTTTGCTTTACTAACTGCTGTACCCAACTGAATGGAATAAAGGCTTTTGCTGTATCACGTGTCTTATTCCTGTAAAATAACCCTTGTACATTAATTTTAAAATAAACCCATTTTGATTAATCTGTCCTTTTGCACAGTCGCAACAAAAAATATCTTGCTTTCAGCTATATAGCAATCCTAAATTTACTTTCAGAATGTAAATGTTTGGCTCTTTGGCTTGTAAAAGTATCTACTCTTTGGAGAAACTGCAGCAAAGGGGTAAGCAGAGTATATCACATGAAAAAAGGCTGGCAACATGATGCAGTTGTTATAAACTTTTGATCAGATGTGCTGGGGTAGGACATGTTGACAATTATCACAAAAAACACTAAGGTAAATAAAGATATATTGCTTCTTTAAGAGGCTTAGCCATTAGTTCCAGAACAGAAAACAAAAAACAAACTGAAGTCTTATACATTTTAATTTCACAGCCTTTGACATAAGTCTCACGTTAAAAAGTGTTAAAGGACAGAACACACACATTTAGCCGGGAAACAAAGAAGGTCTAGCCCAGCTAAAAATATACGAGTGTCAGACTTTTGCCTACCTTTGCTGTGTCATGATCAAAGTTGTTCTAATTAACAACCCAATGGACTACACAAAATTGTAGATGCCTGGCGCATTATAATGGTATGCAGAGGTCACTTCTAATTTAAAACCTGTGGGAGCTCCTTAAGGATTACTTGTCCCATTTTCTACTTTGTGTTTACCCTTCATATTCCATTGCAAAGTGCATTAAAGCAGAAAAACCTCACCACAGTGAAACACCAATCTACATGGACACTTAACTTTACTGCTTTAGAGAATGAAGTAATACTTCACGGATTATTTACTGCTGATGTTATTCAAGCAAAACTGTAAAGACAAAATATAACTGTTATAATAAACAATAAAGTGTATTATGCCATAAAAGGAACTGCTGTATCTGGCCCATATATTGCTTTCAAAGGTACACTTCCAAATCATCTAAGAACTAAATGGATGGGAGACAACAAAACTATACACTGTTTTTGAGTTCTACACATTGCAGCAAACATCTCAAACTACCTTTTCAGAGCATTAAACCCCAAATTTTATGTAGTGCAATAGCAAGAGAAGACTGGGTTTAGGAAGCCTCCAGATAGGGAGGATCCAATCACTGTCCATGCAAAACTGCTCAAACAGATAAATCCCCAATGTCTGTCAGGAGACGAGTCACATTATGAAGATGGAGAATTCTTAGTGTGCACTGGGTGCCCTAAAGCAGGGGTTGTCAACCAAGGGTTCTTGAGACTGCCCTAGGGGGTATGCGTGGGCAAGTGGGGACAGAGAGCTGCCACCCGGCATCCCACGCTGCCGTGCAGGCGCTGTCTGCCCGGGCAGACGTGCTGCATGTAATTTTAGGAGCTGGTATGCAGTATATGGCAAGCAGGCACTAGTAAAAGAGGCAAAGATACCTCCATATCATACAAATAGAAACTACAATCTTTCCTTCAGTACACTGTTAAGCTTAGAGTGAGAATACCTCCAAAGACCATTGCATATGCAGAGTGACATTTTCAAAGGCTTTCACAGTGCCAAATCAAAATAAAATGTTATTGGAACAATGAAATGCATCCCTCAGGGGCATTTCCCTGCCAAACTTCAAATTTGTACTCCCAGCTGTTGCTCTTATAAACCTCTTTCAAGGCAGCAGAAAAATGTCACAAGATTTTTTTTTTTTCCTAACAATCAGGAAATTGTACTTGTTCACTCATACAAAAGTGACCAAACCATTTTTGCTTGATCTTTAATATTAAATATTCATCTCTAGGCAGATGATCAAGCATTAAACATATCATCTCTAAAAAGGGAAGATCTCTGAAAATTAAGAGCGAAGACTGCAGATTAGAAGAGAAACTCTTGATCAGATTTAAATAGCAGTAGTCAAGCTCCCACAATAACAATTTAATACATGTAGTACAGCTAAGGCAAAAACTCCATGAGGCCAGCGGAGCTCTGTGTATCTGGATAGGACACTAGAAATGTGCAGTGGCAAAAGCAGCAGAGAGGAGGAGCAGTTTGAGAAACTACCAGGACGTTGCAGTTGCTCTGTTGAACTCTTAAGACCAAAGAAATAAGGAGCCACTCTTAACAGTTCTCAAATTGTGTGTGTTAAGTAACTGTTTTTACTGCATAGCTCCCACTGGAACTGCACAGCTGGCATAGCTCATTGTGTTGAGGAATTTGTTTCACAGTTTAGGAGTCTTTGATGGCAACAGCTGCCTCAGTAAGCCTCCCACAGAATGCTTATACACGAGCAGACTTGATTAATTAAGTCTACTCAATCAAGTCTGCTGGAGTATAGTAATTACTGCGCTCCAGCGTCTCGCGTATCAGCATCCACACACTTCAAAATGGTGGCAGGGGCACTTTATCTAAAGCTTGCTCAACGAGCTTTAGATAAAAGCACCCACTCTGGTATTTTGAAGCACCTCTGCCCCCACCCCCGAGTACTAACGCCCTTAGTTCCCAAGAAAGTTTTAGCTCAGCAGCACTCATTCCTTAGTCAGAATAAGATAGCTGGTTCTTACACTGTAGCTCTATTTGCTATTCTGCACAATTTATCACCCTTTCATAGCTTTGCTCTCCAGGTCAGCAGTGCACAAAACCCATTGAACCTGTCATCCTGTGTGAAACCTCAAAACACACAGCCTGGGAAGAAAAGGAGAGAAGAGTAGAATCAGCTCATTTCTAACCCTGCCTCCCAAGATTCTCCCTGCCAGTAAATTTCAACCTTTCCAGAAGGGCAGTGAATTCTGGCAAATTTCTTACAATAAATTTTGCACAGACTTGCTTTTTTTTTAATAAAGTTAATGACAGCCAAAACTGAGTTTCTAAGACTGAAGGTGACCTCCTATTACCCAGTGTCAGTCACTCCCAAATAATAACGCTGCACAAACATGGAGTTAAAAGCAAAGAAATAAAGGTAGCCATTCACTTCCCTGCTCAGAACACTTTCACTTTAGACAGTTATTCCATTTTGTTGAAATATGCACACACAAATTACAAAAAAAGTTCTGCTTAAGTTTTCAATTTTGTCTTTCATATGCTGCAACTTCTACTGACTGAGAGAACTAATTCAGATACCTTGCTCCCTCAATCTTAGTTTACAGATATAAACTGTCATTAATTATTTTAATGTAGGACTAGACCAGGGGTGAGCAGACTATGGCCCACAGAGCCACCGGATCCAGCCTGCAAAGTGGGGACTTTGGCAGCAAGAGGCTTTGCCTGTGATATTCCTTCACTTTTAAAGGACAGTAATTTTCTTCTGAACTAACAGAAATATCAACTAATGCATTTACAATTATAATAATGAAATTTAAAATTAGGAACTACCACAAATTTTTCCAAACAAAAAAAAAATAATTTTGCATTTCATGTGGCAGCTTCCTTACAAATTTCAAAAATTTCCAACAATTCGGAAGCAAGGATTTCCAAATCTACATAGAATGCTATGGTATTACTACCTACAGTTCACTAATTTTCATTGTTTCATATAAATAAAAATGTTTTTCAGTATTAAACGAAACAGTGAAAATCTTAACTGAAAAAAAATACCCACTTTACTTTAAACTAATTAGAGAAAGCAATTTGGATATTTCCTTTCTAAACACAACAAGGATCCACTTTTATTAGGGATTTATTAAAGTTTCAACTAAGAAGAAAAAAGGCTGTTGACATGCTATAGCTATTTTCCATATGCTTTCAGACGCTTAAGTGTAGTTCATATGTTTGAACAAATAACAATATGTTTAAGTTAATGAGGGGCTTGACCTACCATATTTACCTCTAGATCTAAAGTCTGAAGTTATTTTCTTTTGAATATTCTATAAAAGAGAACGGCTGGCCCTGGGTCACAGTAGTCAAGAACCTATTAACTTTAGAGGACTATACTATACAAGTTTCCCTCGCTTCATGCGGGTTCTGTATATGCGAATTCACTCTTACGCGATGACCCTTTTTATACCCAAAAATTGTTATACGCAAGGTAAATTCACTCTTACGTGATCGGCAGCAGGTAAGTCTGTGGATGGAAGGGAAAAGGCTACGGGCAGGGATTGAGGCCCGAGCAGTGAGGAAGGGAGCAGGGCACAGGCAGGAGCAGAGGCTGCGGTGAGCAGGGCCTCAATTTGCGCCCCCACCAGTAGTGAGGGAGGGAGTAGGGACTGGGGCAGAGGAAGGCTCAGCACAGCTGAGGTGGGGTGCAGCTCCTGCTGCTACTGCAGGCTAGGGCTGTGCCAAGCTGTGCTTGGGGCAGGCAGTGGAGGTGCTGGGAGGGAGGCTATGGGAGGGGCTGCAGCCACCGCAAAATTCACTGTAGCCTACCCCCTACCCCCCAGTGCTGCCACCACTCACTCTGAGTGCAACGCAGCCCAACACCCCCCTACCCCTCCGCTGGGAAGAGGCCCCAGCCCACAGCAGCAGGAGCTGCACCCCCGTTCCGCCCATGCAGCACCTGCCTCTGCTTCAGCCTCACTCCCTCCTTCATCACTGGAGGGGGGGGCATGCGCCAGATCGATGCCCACTCACCCCAGCCCCTGGGGCTGGGCTCTTCCCAGCAGTGGGGGTTGGGCCATGCTGCGCTCAGGGCAGGTGGCAGTGGCACCGGGAGCAGGGGTGGAGGCTATGGCGAATTTGGGGGTGGCTGAAGCCCCGCCCCCCCACCTGCCCCGAGCACAGCTCGGCCCAGCCACGGCCCCAACAGACTTACCTGCGGCTGATGCAGTCGAGGTGTTAGAACGTATCCCTATTTGTTACCTTGTAAAGTGGGTTCCCTTTATGTGAATTTAAGTTATGCGCAGTTTTTCAGGAACGCATCTACTGTATAAAGCGAGGGAAACCTGTACATAATTATCTTTGAAGGTATATTTAGAAAGTTACAGCAGAAGTGACAAAATTAGATAAAGAATATATTTTTTAATGCTTTTCAAATTGCATCCTAACACCAAGAATTTTGCAAAATATTACCCCAAGCAAGTGGTGGAAATGATATAGTAGAGCACAAATAGTTCGTGGAATTAGATTTTGCAACCTCCAGGGTAATGAGTTTGTGAACCAGTTGGGGGTATATACAGGTGCAGCAAGCAGCTGCATAAGCCTGCTGAGCTGCCCCAGCTGATTGCTTCTGCTTTTAATTCAAAGGGCACCACCTTCTCAGAATAGCTGTGTGGGACCAATGATGAACTCCAGCTGACCACAAAAGCAGCAACCTTGGAAGCAACAGCTGTAGCAAACAGCTACACAGGTCATGCCTCCCTCAGCAAACCACTGTAAATGATCCTGGTTCTACTGCACCCAGTTACTTTCTATAATATATGTGCCAAACACTGTAGTAGCTTAAACCTGTATTTTATGTTGTTTCTGTGCTATTTAGCCAATGTGCTTGTATATAAAAGACATACTGTTTTCAAGATTTCCACAGAAGTAATAATCCCCTCTGCCCACCAGCAAACAGTTGCCCAATAAAGCTACTATTTTTGCACTGAACTTCCAATTACAAGTACAATGTAATTAATATACCTGTGATAATGAATAGCATCTACAAGTTTGACGGACCTACTTGATAACTTTCTGAATGCACAACTGCTCTGTTGTACCTTGCTTTGGCTAGTCTTTTAAAAACTGCCAAACAATGATGCTCATGGGTCTCATGGCTCTCTCTACCACACTAGTCCAACACAACAGGATTTCATTCTGTGGAACAGTCTGCTTTGAACTATTAGAGCAGTCACACCAGAACAGTGGTTCTCAAATCTTTTCAGAGGCACAGTACCCTTCCACAACTTAATGTAGCAGGACCCCCCACAACTTACATCAGTGGTTCTCAGCCAGGTGTCACTGCTACAGGTAAGTGTCCTATGTGCCAGGTGCAGAGCCAGACTGGGAAGGGCTGTGGTACATACGTGTGCTCCTCCTGCATTAGGGTTCTGATAGATTTCATAGATTTTTAGGGTCAGAAGGGACCTCAGTAGATCAAGTCCAACCCCCTGCGCTGGGCAGGAAAGAGCGCTGAGCGGGCAAGAAAGAGTGCTGATAACTGCTCTATATCAGAAAGTTCTCTGATAACTCTAAAGCAGGCAGGAGAGTGTGTTTGTATACCAGCCCTTCTCAGTTTGACCCTGCACAGTATTTTCCAATTAGAGACCCACAGAACAGGTGAAAACTGTTTTGTATACCTCTGTTTCTGGGAGGATTGGGGATGGTGTGGCACAGCAGGAAGGGCTACAGGATACGCTGGCTCTTCTGCTTGCTTTAGAGTTATCAGAGAACCCTAATACACAAAGAATGCATGTGTGCCACAGCCCTAGGCATGGGGCAGTATTCTGGCTGCCACTACACTGGTGCTGGTACCTGCATCACAGCACCCCCAAGGGGGCCTCAATACCCTGGTTGAGAACTACTGCACTAGGAGATCGTCTCCAAACCACGAGAATGTCTTTACCATTACACGCCATTGCAATCACCTTTCCAGCCGCAATAGCCAACTTACAGTTTACTGTTTTCCAAACACAACTGCTTGCATTTTACCAAACTGCTTTTACCATTTTATCAAAAGTAATTTAATTTTTGAGTTCACATTTCTAATCAAACTTGGTACTTTTCTACTGTTTCTGTAACCTGACCAGTACTCTAGCCTGTGCAAAACACTTCATGTCAGATACTTTTTATAAGCTTTGTTGTCTGTTTTTCATTGTTTCATTACATTCTAGTTGTTTAAAAAACATTTTTCCTTTCAGCATTTGCACCATCAGTTTACTAAGGCCAATAGTTAGACTTAAAACAGCAAAAGAAACTCATGTCTCATTCTGAGTATCAGTATGACGTTTTTCCTCAATTAAAAAAAACAAACAGTTGGTCACAGAAGCAGCATTTTTCTAGTTGTCCTATATTATCCTATTATACTATAAAATAGTTATGGGCTGTGTACAAAAATACACAGTGCTACACTAAGCTTGATAGTCCCCTCATATCATAATAGGGTAGTTTGTATGGCCTTACACATGTTAAGTTTTGAAGGCTTACTTGCCTGTTGTATGCTGTCCCCATTAACCATATGAGGTAGAAGTGGCACTTCATTCAATATAGGTGTGGCTTCTAATGGAGGTGGCTGGTCAGCCATCATGGCGGAAATGAGCACTCATTGACAGTTTCTTACATCAACCACCTGCTAAAACACAACAGCACAAAAAATGGCACCAAGATTAAGGATTTAAAAAAAACAAAACTTTAACTATGTAAAATATCTTATCAGCCCAAAGTTTATCAAAGTTTTCACATCACATGAAGGAGGACAACCAGAAATTAAAAACCCCCATAAAATTAGTTCTTTAGCAGTGAGTGTTATGCCCCCAAAGCAGCTTTCTTCATACCGTCTCCTTTAGTCACAACTTACCAACACTTGAGCCCCCAAATCAAAATAAAATCAAAGAGCAACTACCAAAAAAACTAAAAGTTGAAGAAAACTAGTATAAACAGCCACTGCCAAAAGTTATTTCATTTTTTTTTAAAGTATGGAAATTAATAATTCTAAAAGTAATTAGCAGCTTGAAACTGGGATATTTGTCTCCTTATAGACATTTGAACTTAACCTACAAGAGGCCAACAACATTAAAAACAAGTCCAAAATATTTTTTCTGATTAGACTCGTGTAAAGCAGACCCTCCTTTTCAAAGTATGCTTGTGAGATTCACTTGGTGTATCTTCATACTGATAAGCAGTACAATGGAGAAAGCAAAAATGAGAGATAACTAATCAGTCCTGGTATAAAGTGATTACACAGCTGTTTAAACTGCTGCATAACTGAGAGTTATTTTGAACTTCCTGAACTGAACTGTTTATACTCCAGAATTTTATTCCAAATAATTAAGCTTCAATACCTAAAGTTTAGCATACCTGGTACTAAAAACGAACACTAGTTTCTACAAGGCAGTGATATTAATGCAAGTGTGCCATACACCTAAAGTGAAAAGGTGAGGGGAAGCCCAAAATAAATAGAAAAAGTCAGCATCAAAATACACAGCAAGCAGAACTGCTGACTAGACAACTGAGGATCTGGATCAGCCAAAAATGCAGTATAATTGCGGGGTCTGGAGTTCTAGTGTGCTTCATGGGAGACTGGGTTCATCCATAATTTATAATACAATCAAGATACTCCTGTTGCTATGATTTAGTTGTTTCAGAGTCTTCACTGACAGTCAATTCAACATCCATAAAAAACACAAGGTAACAGGATACAGGATGTGCGGTATTACATTTAGCTAACATTTCCTACTCCCTCCTCACCAGCTCTTGAAATCCAGACAGAAGATTATAGTGCACTTTGGGTCATTCAGTTTATTAAAATAGCAATCCTGTATAAACTGACTTGGGTTTATGCAAAATTGCCAAATTCTCACTTGGATCTACGCTACACTAAGGCTGCTTCTACACATACTAAAAGAGGCAGGAGCACTATTGTAGATTAGCTGTTGCCACCGTGCCATCTATTCAAAGAACTGGAAGATTAAAAAAAAAAGTGATGGGAAGTTTCTGAAACCCTTACTGCTAAGGAGGACAAAGAGCCTTACAGGATCTTACTGAAACACAGTTACAGAAAGTTCTCAAAAATTAATGTTAGAGAAGCATTGCTGAGTCAAAGCTACAAATACTATAGCTTCATGGGCACAGCATTACAGAACATCAAATACTGCTAATACAAAGACATGATGTTACTGTCACTTTACAGTTTTGACGTTGCTTCAAGTAATGGAATTAAGACACCCCAATTGGCACCAACAGGTATAAAGTAATTTTCTGAACTACTGCAGTTATATTCAGATGAGATTCCATATAATTATTGCATTAAACAAATATCTGTATTGTAATGCTGCCAGTAGCAATGCTAAAAATTGTAACTGGCACATCATCTCTCCTATAAGCCTCCTATTTTAAGTGGTTTATAGCTAAGCCATAAAAATGAACTGCATAGCAGGAATTTAGCATATGCAGGCTGTCAAAAGACAAATTATCTTTTTGATCCAGGAATCTCAGGAGAGGAGGAGAGAAATTAGCACTTAGCAGCTGGGGGAAAACCCTTTAAAAAAGAAACAGCAACTATACTAAATATTCAAATTATCATCTAACAAAAATAACCAGTTGTGAAAAACATGAAAATAAATTAGTTCAACACCACCTGCAAGTGTAAATAACAATCTGAAGTTTCTATACAACTTAAAATATCCAGCACAAATTAATTCTCTTTTGGCATAATACAACCTCAAAACAATTTCATATAATAAATATAATTTATGTTGTGTCACCCTTAAAAAAAACCCAGAATTTTGTGTTTATTGCTCATATTTTCATAATGATTTAAATGTTTTATTACTGCTGCAAAAAAGTGATTCATTGAATTCAACAGATATGTTTGATATTTACACACACCACTTGGCACGCCAAATCTGTGCTGCTTGTATGTAGGATACAGTACCTATTCTCAGGCATGCATCATAGTAGACCTAGAGACATGAATTAAGATCAAGATCCTATTACACTAGATTAGTGGTGTGCAACCTTGTTGAACTTAAAGTACCCTTCTAAAAATGCCATACTCATCCTCATGTTTTGACTATGGGAAAATAAAGGGAATTCTTTTGTTGCTAAGAACTAAGAGAGAACACAACAGGTCAGAATCTTTTTGACACTATGGTTTACTATTTGAAATCTCTGGCCAGGTCCAGGCGAGCATAGACGTTCGATTCCCTGGGGACAAGCAGCAGTGGCATGGCGTGTGCCACTGCTACTTGTACCCAGGGAACGCCTGTGCCATGCACACTTTAGCACATGGCAGGTTACCCCAGGTGGGGTAGGGGAGTCTGGGACCAGCAACTGTGCTGGCCCCAGCAGGTTTACCTGGGGTCCTAGGAAGCTGCAGCCGCGATGCTCCTGTGGCTGGGAACCTGGCTGGCAGTCAGTCATGGCTCTGGCCAGTGGGGCTCTCGTTTGGGGTGGCACATGCTGCTGTCACGTGCGTCACCTTGCTCCCCCCCGGATTTTTTGGACCCTGGGATCTCCTGGGGTCAAACCCCCACCCTGAGAGCAGCATGGAAAATGCCTGGATGTATGGTGTGTGGTGCTGTAGACAGGTCTGCAGTGCCATATGCTGCATGGCCGCACTTGTGTGGATGTGGCTTCTGGATTTATCTTGTGAATTACTACAGGTGTTCAGTAGGAGTGTGTGAAACGGGCTGTATTCGATTCGGATTTGGCCCGAATCGGGTGACAGCAATTCGATTTGTTTATCTGGATCACTGTCCCGATTTGACTCAGCTGGATACCAATCTGAAGATTTGATGCTGATTCAGAGAATCCGCGATTTGGCCACAGACACAGCTTTAAATGTTTTTTCTACATACCTCAATGTACCAGACACAGCTTGTGAATGCTACGATGGTGGGGCAAATTAAGTGTCCCACAGGAGCACAGGGGGGCCGATTGCATGCTCGGCAGTGGACCTGGAAGTGGGCCAAAAGTACTTCTGGAAGTACTTCCAGTCCACCACCAAGCGCGTGGGGGCAGGGGACCTCCCCGGCTCAGTGATTGGTGGGGAGACCCCCGATGCCTCCCCAGACCCAGGAGGCACCAGTCACTGAGCAGGGAAGGCGGGGTCCCCCACGCACTCTGCGGCGGACCCAGAAGTGGACCGGAAGTGCTTCTGGTCTGCTTCCAGGTCTGCCATTGAGCGTGCTGGGGGAGCTACAACACAGAAAAATAGATCAAGGGGAGGGGGTCAGCCCCTTTGCTTTCTGTCTCCCCCACCCCCAACTTCTCCCCTCTGCAGTCCCTCCCCATCACCACCAGTGTCAGACCCTGTTCTCCCTGAGCATATGGAAGTAAGGAGCAAATTTGAAAATGCTGACCTTGAAATAAACATGGCTATAGCAATTTGCAAATAGTACCCACAGACTTATGCCATTTAGAATTAATGTACTGATAAACTGATGCCTTTTTTGAAACTGCTCCAAGTTTTAGCACAGGTACTCCATAAACACACTTTTAAGTAGCACTTTAGCATCTCCTTATACAGAATACAAACCATGCCTGGTATCAGTCCAAAGCCAAAAGGCTCATGATTTACCATATAGTTCGTTTGGTTGGGTCCTACCAGAATCAACAGGATTTCAAGCCATGGTGACCCCACAGCTCAGCACATGTGTGTAACTCCAGATACCTCCTACAAAAGATCCAAGTACTAATTAGCCCTTACTCCTGACTGGAGTCAGTCGTGACTGGACTCTTGTCATGAGTCTTGGGATCCTTCAAAAATTTATATGCAGATAAGGTATAGGGCAACCTGGGCCAACTCCACCTCATGGAGGGCAGGGTCACACTAATTGTGTGACAGGCTGAAAGACAGAGTGACAGAGGGATTCTGGGTGAACTGTTTGTGGTCCCATCTGGTGATGTTTCCTAGTCATTTAAGGCTGGTGAAGAAACATGAATCACTGGAAATGGGAAAGAAAGGTGCAGCTCAGCTGTGGGAGTGAAGAGTAAATTGAAATGTACACAACATAGTGGCTCACCAGGCCTTGAAGACAGCACTGAGGTGGACTGCACTTAGAGGACACTACCATATATCCTGTTCAGGTGGGTTGCACTAACCTATTCTTGAGATTGCTTCCTATCAGCATGTTTGCCCAATAGGGGCCATGTGTTTTATAAGTCAGTTTCACAGTAGCTAGGGTCAGGAGGGACCTGAACAGATCATCTAGCCTGACCCCCTGCCACAGGCAGGAATGAATGCTG
>NW_005842305.1:1548510-1549106 GCF_000455745.1 Alligator sinensis | reverse complement strand
TGGGTTCACAAGACCCCAGACAGGAGATCATCCAACCTCCTCTTGAATTTGCCCAAGGTAGGGGCGAGGACAACTTCCCTGGGAAGCTGGTTCCAGATTTTGGCCACCCTAACTGGAAAATATTGCCTTCTAATCTCTAACCTAAACCTATTCTCCACCAGCTTATTACCACTGTTCTTTGTCACCCCAGGTGGTGCTGGGGAGAAAAGGGCTCTGCCTATTTGCTGTTGATCTCCCCTGATGAGCTTCTAGGCAGCCACCAGGTCCCCCCTCAGCCTCCTCTTGCTGAGGCTGAACAGGTTCAGGTCCCTCCATCTCTCCTTGTAGGGCCTGTCCTGCTGCCCTCTCACCAAGCGGGTGGCCCTCCTCTGAACCCTCTCCAGGCTGGCCACATCCCTTTTAAAGTTCGGCGCCCAGTACTGGACTCAGTACTCCAACTTGCAGAGTAAGAGTTTTAAAGAGTTGGGAGCCCAGGAAGGGTGGCTGTGCCTTAAGGAAATGATCCTTCGGGCACAGAGGGAGACGATCCCGATGCAGGGAAAAAGGGGGAAAGGGGCCAAGAGGCTTCCTTGGCTGACCAGAGAAATCCAGAGCAG
>NW_005842305.1:1541806-1544957 GCF_000455745.1 Alligator sinensis | reverse complement strand
TTACCCCTAGTGGGGCTGTGCACTTCCTGGATAAGGTGAAGGTCCTGTAATACAGCCAGGAACCTACGCAAGCGGTCAGACCTGGCTGTCTGCGCCTCCCAGCAAATGTCTGGGTAGTTTAGGTCACCCATGACAATAACATCCCTTGACCTAACCGTCTCCATAAGCTGACTGGAGAAGTCCTGGTCTAGCTCTTCCCCTTGGTTGGGTGGTCTGTAGTAGACACCCACCGTAAGGTCCCTTTTGCCATGCCCCCCTCGTAGTTTGACCCGTAGTGTCTCTGCCCGACCCTCCTCTAACCCAAAGCTAGTCCTTGATGATATGAGGTGCTCTCTGACATAGAGCGCAACCCCCCCACCTTTCCTCTCTGTCCTGTCTCTTCTATATAGGGTGTACCCCCAAATGCCCACTGCCCAGTCCTAGGTTATGCTCAGGGTTGGCTGCATTTAATCAGCTTCACAGTTGGTTTCCATTACAGAGCATATACTGCTTTTAGCAGCAGTTTAAAGATAGACAATATATTTAATGTGGTTTCCTTGTACGTGAGTATAAGATGAGGGGCTTTCCTCCCATGCTGATGGGGAAGGGGAGGCACCTTGTCCTGTATTCAGGTAAATATGGTAGTTTAGACCTCAGGTCTGAAACACTCAAGATTTCCTGAACTATAAAGTCAAACCCTGGCAGGGTGAACTTTATTCTTAAAAGGATAGCTAGATGTAGCAAAAACATTGAACTATGTGGTATTCTTTGAGATGAGACACCAAACAAACAAATCAAGATTCCATCTGGAGATTAAATGCATCATACCATTTTTCACTAGCAATTTTTCACTAAGGTATAATATATGTATCTTAGTAAATTATTTGTCCTGAATGAATCTGTATGCCAACTCCCTGCCCACCTTTTTTTTCCTTCATAAGAAACCTTCAAAATTCTGGTGTAAATTAACCGGAAGCAGGAAACTTAATTCCCTCTGAAAGCATTATGGATTACTGTATTCTATTTTGTAGTTTTAAGAACTGCAGGAACACTTTTGGCAAATTAATGAATCAGAAGTCAGTAGATATATTCCGAGGCTTTGTTACAACGGTATGAGTTTTGAATAAACAGCTTCATTCTGGTAAAAGTAGATTCTGCAAGAGTATTTCTTGCCAGATTAAAATCTCTAAATAGCCTACCACAGAATATACTAGTTGAAGGACTTACTTCCAATCCTTTGCTTGGCTGTAATAAGAACAGAAATCTACTAAGCACTGCATCGTTGTGTTTTGTTTTTCTTCTGAATAGAGACAAGATTTGTATATCAATTTGATATGCACATGGAATAAAGAACCTTACTTTACCGTACCGATATGCAGCCTCTTCCTCTGCCACTACGTGTTGGTAGCAGAATCTTTAAATTAGGGCTGTCAAACTATTAAAAAAATCTGATCATAATTAGTTGCGTGATTAAAAAAAACCAATCGCAGTTAATCGCGATTTTAATCACACAGCGAAATACTCAAAATTATGTAGGTACTTTTTATGGTGTGGGTGTGTGGGGTTTGGAGCTCAGGGAGGAAGGGGTCCCTATATGTCCTGGCAGGAAGTAGGGTACTGTGAGTGAGGAGTGAGGGGCAGCAGTAGGGCTGGTGGGGGAGGGTGAGGGTCTGTGGCTTGGGAGCAAGGCACAAGCATATCACTGCCCCCCTCCATCATATTACCTAGGGCTGTGCAAAATTTCGCTGGCTGTTTCATTTCGACGCTGTTTCGACTTGTTTCAAGCTCAGAACAGCAAAATCAAAATTAAACGAAGGGCTTTGAAACAGCCTTGAAACTAAAAGAGAGCAGTCAAAACATTTCAAAAGTTTCAAAATGTTTTGAAACTCAAGCAGGGCTTGCCTGCAGGGAAACAAAAAGTAAGGAGAGGGAGGGGGAAGAGGGGGGAAGGACTGCTCTCATAGTGACTGTGTAGCTGGCCAGTGACTATGATCCTTCCCTGAGGTCCCTTCCAATTCCAGTGTTCTGGAGGAGGGATGGAAAAACTGCATAAAAGGCAGCATGTTTGAACTGGCCTGCTTTCTGTCACCCATGTGCAAGCAAGTTTTGCTTGTCAGCAGCCCGAGGTGCAGTTTCCCAGAAACCCCTGCATCTATGTCCTTGAAATTTGGCAGGCTTCATGGCCTCAGAAGGAGCTACTGCCCCTGCAAGTTTCATCCAAATCAGACATAAACTGATAACATTATAGGCAGTTTCGTGGTTCCCCATTATAGACTATGGGCGAAACGTCGAAGCAGCGTTGAAACAGTGAAACAGTTTCAGTGAAATGAAACAGAACAGTGGTTTCAAAACGAAACAACACTCGAAACAAAACACTGTCCCATCAAAATGGAAGTCAAAACGAAATGGTGCTGTTTCGCACAGTCCTAATATTACCGCCCCCCCCAGACCCCCTGCCACAGGTGTCCTCTTTTTTGAAACTGGAAATATGGTAACCCTCCAGGAATGCAACCTGGTGGCATGTAGAGCAGTGCCCAGCAGGTAAGTCTGTGGAGGGGGGCAGATCAAGGCCCCCCCATGGTGAGGGGGAGGGAGGGGGGCAGGTACTGGGGTGGGTCATGGAATGGAGTTGCGGAAGGCTCATCCAGGCATGCAAGGGGGTGGGGCATGGCTACCTATCACTGCGCACACCCCTGGGGAAGCCATGGGGAGCATGTGCCCCCCGGATTTGTGAGTGGGGCTGAGGTGGGCTGCCTGCTGCGGCCTGGGGCTCTGTGCCCTGTTGCTTTTGCCCCAGGAGCAGCGTAACACCATGTTGTGCCTTCCAGTGCTGGGCAGGCAGGGGGCGCATGGCACAGCCAGCATGCAGCTCCCAAGGCAAATGCAGCAGGGCACAGAGCCCCAGCCTGCACCCTCTGTGTCTCCCCCAGGGGTGCGCGCAGTGGTGGGGAGTGCACACCCCTGCACAAGCCTCCTGTGGCTCCATCCCACAACCCGCTCCGCCCCTGGGGCCCCCATTCACCACAGCCCCTTCTCTCACTCCCTCCCTTACCATGGGGACCTTGATCTGCCCCTTCCCTCTCCCTCCACCCCTTCCCCTCCACAGACTTACCCGCTGGGTGCTGCTCTATACACCACCAGGTTGCATTCCTGACCATGTGTAGGCCGTAGC
>NW_005842305.1:1537970-1541781 GCF_000455745.1 Alligator sinensis | reverse complement strand
CCCCCCCAAGCCTTCCTGCTGCAGCAGCCGGGAGCCTGTGCCTAGGCTGCCCTGTGGACCTCTGCGCTACCACTACTGCCCCGCTGGGCAGCCTGGAGGTGGCAGAGTGGAGCCCAGGTGTGGTCTCCAAAACCACATGCATGATTAACACATTAAAAAAAATTAATGCAAGAACCAATTAACATGGTAATCATGTATATTAATAGTGATGATTAAAATCAACAGGACTACTTTAAATCATTATAACATCAAAATGTATCCTTCATTTCTAAACTGAAACCAGTTAGGAAGATATTTTCAGCATACGGTCTCTTAAAATGTATAGGCTGAGGATAACAGCGTATCCAACCTTGTAACAGTCTAGCAAATATTTGTGGCACAGTGAAAATGCAATGAAGCTTAAATAAAATATAGTCTATATGCAAGTGTGCACCATGTTCAACTCTATTGCATCTGAGGCACTGTGATTTTGGTAACTTTTAATAAGGAGAACATACCAGGTCATATTTTCATGCCACAATTACACTTTAAACAAGCATTTTTGTTTCACTTTTGCACAGTGCACTCTGCATTTGATTCAAATAGCGAAGTGCAATATGCACTCTTCATCATATTGAACATACGTTTTTGCTCCTGTTAGGCTGTTCTGTTCTAATACAATTATTAATCCCTTTGAACACTAGCATTTATGTAAATATCAGCAAAATTAACACTTAAGAAAATATTCCAATGGTCTCCAAAGACTTGAACTTTAAAATATCAGATCATGGTTAACACCAATATGTTTAGACACTGTAGGTAATGTAGATGTAATACTGTAAAGATTTCAAAAACTTTAATCACCCTACTAAAAATAATTCATGTTTTAGAAACTTACCCTAAGAAGTACACTTGAACAATTCAATATTCTGATGGTGTAATATGGGCAATTACACTAGAATAGAAAAGTTAGAAAAGTCATATTTTTCCACTGGCAGTCTCATACTACAAAGGCTTCAAAGAAAGAAGTCTCTATTGCCAGTCTTCCACAAAACAATTACTGTATATAGCAGCTGGAACTGACTTCAGTTCCATAAACAGAAAAAATTCAGAGACTCTCAATGCTTCAAACACTGGCCTTCCCTCTATTCTACTGCCCCAAATCCTTCTAACATGTTGTAAACATTCTAGACTTGCTCCAACTCCCGAGGACTCCAAATGACTTCAATGTACACTTGCTCATGTCTTTTCCCATTTGGACTATTACCAGGTACTTCACTGTATGCAGATTCCATACATTTTTGTATGAAGAGATTAAAAGGTAATATTCACAGTGTATGCATAACAAGGCATGAATAATCATGAGGGCCAAACGATACTAAAGAGTTGTACCTCAACTTTTAAAGATGCCTGGGTTTTTGACCAAATGTGCTTAAATACTTCAATCAAAAAAATGAAACTTGCATACAATATTAACATATATAAATGGTAATTAATTTTGAAAAACTTGCATGTTCAATAAAAACAACTTCATGGGCAGTATTTCTAAGATTAACTCATTTGAACCATACACCAAGCTTCCTTCTAAGCTGAAAGTTTATACAATCGTATTTTTGGGACTTCAGAATAGAAATACTTCACAAAAATTGGCAATAAACATCTCTAGTGAAGAGTTGCAATAGGAAGCACTGTTGGTGTTCACTGACAAGCATATTATTACCTACATTTGTTTTTTTGCAAAGTTAGTATTTATTTCAACTTCTTAAAAAAAAGTTTACAAAATACACCAGCAATATAGCAATAATGTTATAATTATAAGGTTCTAGTTATGTATCTTTTTAAAATTAATAAATGTAGACTATATGATCATATACTAAAGCTGCAAGGAATAGCAATTTGTCTTCAGGCCTTAACACTAGAAAGAAAGAACTGCAGTTAATTTTGCATGCTCATTAAAATGAAAATGACAATGAACAGAAACATGCGGCAAATATAACTCTCTGTACTAAAGCTACAGCTATTTTAATTCACATTTATGCTGTATTTTGAGTCAGATTCTTCCTGGTGGCATAGAGTAATCATTTTACTAACATTAAGTTATTCAAAAGTGGCTGGACTTTGCCCAACCCTGTTCTAAACAGATCTTAATATGGAGTTCTGAACATAAAGCAGACATGGTTCTTTGGGTTGATATCACATAAGACCAACTAAATAGTTAGAAAAATTCTTCTTTGCAAGCTTTTGGGCATAAACACTCTTCTTCAGGCACAGGGAGAGTGCCTGAAGAAGGGTGTTTGTGCCTGAAAGCTGGCAAAGAACAATCTTTCTAGCTATTTAGTTGGTCTAATAAAAGATATCACATCTACCCAAAGAACCTTGTCTGCCTATGTCCTTTTACCAACACAGCTACAACTAATAACTTTAGAACATAAAGCATTGCTTCTACATCACAAGCCTCATCAAGATGCTATCAGCAGCTCACTTGCTGCTTCAGGTACAGACTACAATGCTCAGCCAATAGCTACAGATGTGAGAAGGTTAGCACAGTAGTCCAGCCCTTCAGCTTGCTGAACCAGACAAGCAGCAGCCTCTTCAGGTGTGGCATCCAGCGTCTCCACACATGATTCTTTTCCCATGAAGAAAATAGCTCCCCTACTTTACTCTCCCAATTTTGAGGGTCTGATTTTCAAGGGAAAGGTACATGTGTATGCAATAAAATATGGTAAGTGGTAGACCTTATTGCCTGGTTTCTCCAAGCCCCAGAAGTCTTTCCAGAAAAGCACCGTGTCTTCCCAGGTACTGTGAAAATATACTAAATTGGACCCCCAAACTTAAGGACACCAGCAATAATTAAATTTAAATGTATTATATACGTACATGTCATATGATCCTCTGCGATTGGTTTTTATACAAAAAACAATTAGCCTGCTGCTCCAGGACCTCAGTATAAAAGCACTCCCCTTCCCATCACAAGTCTTTCATAGTGACTCTACCTATTAAACGTCAAAGTTTTAAAGTAACATTTCAAACAGAAACTCAAACTTGGGTATTATAGGAGAACAGGGCTCTCCAACTGGCAGCCCACAGGCCTCATGTGGCCTGGGAAGGGCTGTTATGCAGACCACAGGCTCCCACCTGGCCACCACTCTTACCACTGTTCTTGTGGCAGTGGTGTCCAGGGTCTCTTGGCTTCCTCCCCTGGCTTCTGGTACCTGCCCCTGCTTCTGTGGGCAGGGCAGTGCAGTGGGAGGGGCCAAGCTGTGCATACAAGCAGCAGGAGGTAGGCTGTCAGCACAGCCAGGATGAGGGCTGGTGCTGCTGCCCTGGTGGCATGAGTGGCTGGGAAGGGAGATTGTGTGTGTGGTTGAGGGAGGGAAGCTGGGTTGTGCATGGTGGAGAAGCACCTGGGCTGTGTGTAGGGAGGCAGTGTTAAAGTGGGTGGGGGGCAAAGGCCTTCAGCATATAGCCCCCTGGTCCGTAGTCTGTGCTGCATGCAGCCCACAGCTGCCCAGAAGCTGGACAGGCCCATAATGGAACACTTAAGGTGTCTAAGAAGTGACAATACCAATTAGCCTAGACTCAAAATTTAGGGCTTGCAAAAATATTTCTATGAATGGGGGGGGGGGGAATTTTGAAAAAAAAATTAAACTTACTGGAAGTACAAGTCTCAAAAAGTGAATATGGATAAACAAACACCAAGCTAGTTGCCAAACACAGCAACAGAAAGAAGCTTAATACATGTGCACCGCTTACACCAGCGGTACTCAACCTTTATAGAATCAAGGTTCCTCCAGATAAACTCAAGGCACCTCTTGGAAAGTGACAGATTTTA
>NW_005842305.1:1534620-1537939 GCF_000455745.1 Alligator sinensis | reverse complement strand
CCCTACAGAAAAAAATAGAGCAGTTTTTCTATTGCAAAAAACTCAGAAAGATCACAACTGTGGATATCTGTTTGAAACCTTCAGTTTATCTTGTGAATTTTGTTTGTAAACTTAGCAGTGCTTTGTGGCACCCCACAGTAACCCTGAAAGGATCTGAAGACACCCTAAGGTGCTGCTGCATCCTGGTTGAGAATTGCTGGTTTATAAAATCGAGTTACAGTTTTGCACAGAATCTACATCAGAGACTGTGGCTGAATTATACTGGGTGCTATGCAAAAGAAAAGATGGTTCCTATCCTGATGAGCTGCTTACTCTTAACATGAACTAGATAAATGAGACATCATACCCATTATGCAAAATGTGCAACGGAGGCACAGATTTCTTGGTACCTTACACAACTCAGTCTGAAGCAGAGCTTTAAACCATACCCAGATCACCTGAATTCTAGATAATATATCTCGACCAATCCTTCAGTGTAGTCACCCAAGAATAAAGTTATCATAAAAGTAAACTCAGAATATCCACATTTAATAACAGTATTATAACAATTAAGGAGTTTAAATATATTTATTTTTATCTTTAGGTTTCTCCTTTAAATAGAAAAACTGTTGCATCTTAAGATTAAATTGCAGTGTCAAGATTCTCATTCTAACAGACACCATCTTCCCAAGTAAAGTCAGTTTTGTACTAGCTATATTACATTTTATCATACAGACATTTTCACTGATGCATACAATTTGGTTTCATGGTTCAACACAATGTGAGGCATGCCAACCTGAGGCATGCAATAATCTTTCAGAAGTATATTTAAGTACCAGGATGCCGACAGCATATCTACAAATCACATTACAAGGTGCCTGGGAAGAGGAAAGTGCATTAATTAAAATGTATTATACAGTTTGCATGGGAGTGGGAAACTGACATTTTTCAATAGCAACAAGCAATAAGAGATAAAACAATGTGGGAGAAAATTAAGAACCAGTTAACCAAACACACACTACACAAAATCATCCTTTTTCTGCACACTTATGTTGGATTAAGCTAAGCACGTGGATGAATTCCAGTAAACATAAAAAGAAATTGGAGGGGGAGGGGGAAGCTCAGTGAGCCCATATCAAGACATTCAGTTAATTAATGCTGCTAGCTCTGAAGCTCTACTGAAGTTATAGACACCCTTTCACTTGAAGCATTAAAAAACTAGCACTATGGGGACATACAGATGTTCCAGCCCCATAGCTGGGGAGCTACAAAAATAATTACCTCAAAGAACTTGCCAGGGAACAGAGAGTACTTTCCTTAGGCCCCTCACCTCCAGGAAAGCTTGAAAAAATGACCGACTGAAAAGCAACAGCTGTCAAAGGCAGTCCTGTTACTTGTGGGGGTGAGAACTGCTCTCCTATTCCCTGCCACCCTAGTCATGCTGCTGCCACCGGAGAAGCCAGCAGTGGTAACAGGGGCAGCTGTTACATGAGGCACTACAAAACATAGCATTTCAAACAGGTACTTTTCTGTAGCACTTGGGCCATGTTTGTAGCGCTACAAATGGCTGGTACCATGGCCAGATCCAGGATTTTGTAAAGGAGGATGCAGAAGCAACTGGTGCTGCAGGGGTGGCTACATCCCTGCTCCCAGTTTAAGCCTCACCACAAACTGGGACAGGCAGACCACACCATGGGAGCAGCAGCCGGGGACTTTTTTTAATTCCCCAAATCAAGAAAGAATCCTCTCCTCTGATCTTGGCACCCTCTCTCTTCTCCTCCGTGTATAGCAGCACCTCCCCTCCCCCTGCTACCGTCTCTGGGGGGAGCTCCAAAGCCACTCATACCCTGCTCCTGCTGGGCTGCAAAGGGAGCCACACTCAGCCCAGAACCATGGCAACAGCAGGCAGTTTCCCTCTCCCTGACCCTGCTCCTAGGCTGGCAGGGAATACATGGGGGTGGGGGTTGTATTAGGCAGGGAAGAGGAATCCTCCCACCACTGCTGCTACCATCCGCGGCTGAACCTGACTGCCTGCATAGTCTGTCTCGAGCAGGGAAGGAATGGCTTTGCATCACCCCTTAAACCCAGGTCAGCAAGGGACAACAGCAGCAGAGGGGAGAGAAAGGCAGGGGAGGGGAGGTGCTGATGAGCATGGAGGGGAAGGAGAGGGCAGAAAAGAGAGGGATTTTTACCTGATCTGGGACTTTAAAAAAGGTCCCCGGCTCCTGCTCCCATGCTCTGAAAGAAGGTATTACCATGTGACGCAGATCCAGAAGGAATGCAATTTGGCTTGCACACCTATACATTTGTGTTCTATAGCACTACAAATGGAACAGTGACCCATACTGCAAATAATAGTTTCGCAGACAAGCTGTTTGGCAGGCCAAAGGCAGGACTTTAATGCAAACATTAAAGTCTGCAGCACCACAAAGAAGCCAAACTGGACTCCAGCAAAGTCCTGATATTGAGTAACTAGTTATATACATTTCATGATGCTTTGTGACTAGAACACAATAAATTACGGAAGAATATTTTGTCACCTCCTACCATTCACTTTTCCTGTACGCTACAGTCTTTGTCCACTGTCTAGAAAACCTGAAGCACTTCACTGCCTTCATGCTTTAGCTGTCATGGAGCTGCTGATGCTCACACATTGAAACTATACAGCACAGCTGCCAAGTCAATATCATGCATGAGCCACATAGGAAATTGTATTTGTCCTTAGGAAGACAGCTGTAAGACTGAATTCTCCCATTGTGATTAGAAGAGAGTCAAAGGAAAAAAAAAGTTTTCCATCCTTGCCTCCCCTCCAACACACACACTATTTTGCATTAAACAGATATTAGATGAAATACATAAAACATCAGTGAGAAGAGGGATGATAACCCATAGCTCCTACACTCCTAGGGAAGTCTCCACCTCATCAAGCTACAGAGTTATGCTCTTCCTAATTATAATTCTATTACTCTTGAAGCTGGGCCCATGGGCAGAAAGAAATGCAATAGAAAGCAGATTGGGAGGATGCTCCTCCTACTTCAATTGTCGTAGAGTCTGGGCATATTCATTTGACTCCACATATGAACCTTAACGCTGTCCCTTAACCTTCATTTGTCTTCCATTTTCCTGTGGAACTGCAACACCTTTTCTTGTTGTATATAAAAAAAAAATCCACAGATTAGATTGAAGAAAGAAGGGACCTCAAGAAACATCTACTCTGATCTGCATAACACAGGCCAAAGAATGCAAAATGTAAGTTCTGCACCAAAATGCAATTTCTGGTTGAGAACAGAGCTTAAATCAAAATTGGATGTTCTGCTAGAAAGAAAGTTATAGTATATTA
>NW_005842305.1:1528501-1534589 GCF_000455745.1 Alligator sinensis | reverse complement strand
CCCGAGGGGCGTGCCACCACCTAAGGGCCTCATGCTGCCGCTGTTCTGCCTCTTGCAAGGTGCAGGGTGGGGGAACCGAGTACCCTCTGTCCGGTCCTCGGCACTACTTTGAAATCATGGTAGCACTCCCCCACACTTGGAGCACTCTGACTGGCTGTTTCCATCAACCGATCAGAGTGCGAATAAAGCGTGACAGACAGAAAGACAGACAGACTTAGGCTTTTATAATATTAGAATGATTATTTGGTCTCAGTTCTGCCTTTGGTGAGAGGAAGAAAACAGGAAATCCATTACCTGTATTTCTGATAGCAGTAGAAAGGTTTTATTCAGCTTGTCTGTATATGTAATGCATGACCTCTCACCAATATTGGGAGCCTACATGGGGTAGCCAGCTCTTAGTGCAATGGAACATATATAACAAGGTCTTTCATGGATCATATGGGCAGAAGCAAATAGGATGTGATGTCTGAACAGCAACAGGAAGGGTGAGATGGGGAGCGGGGGAGAGAAAGGATGCCTCTACTCCTTAAAGGGGGGGGCGGGGGGCAGGAAGCACAATTTTCATGCAGATATTTTAATTTTTTTTGTCAGGCAGTTTTAGTCTGTGCTACATGTCTGAATAACAAATGTCCAACAGTAGTAAGGAAGCAGATCTACAGCTGGTAATACAAGGAGTATTTCCAGATTTTCTGGCTGTTAGTGGGGTTATTTATTTGTTTTTTTTTTTTAGTATCCCATTTTTACTTCCAGTTTTCAGAATCTGTTTTCTTCTCTTTCCAATAGACATAACATTCTAGAATATATTTTGGGCACTCTGCCTAAAATTGTTGCTGTCCCCTGCCTTACAAGTAGAACTTGTCAACTGAGCTTATGACCCCTACTGATCACCAATAAAAGAAAGCCAGAGACACAAAATAAACCACAATTTAAAAACAGTAAAAATCAATATCCTTGTTGAAGATAACAAGATCAACCAAATTCAGAACTTATACAGCAAATCATTTTGAGGCAAACAGTTACACCTATTCACCATCTCAGTTTCTCAAGCAAGCAGTCTTAACAAGGTATACAAGATATTACCCCATCTTAAAATAGTTCCCCTCTGCCACAGGACCACACATGAGAAGTTTTAGGCAGATTGGTTTACTTATGGCAAAATTAGAGGGAACGTGTTTCAAACTTAAACTTTTAACAGAAACCTACTTACAATTTAAGTTCTGAAGAGACCACCATCTCTCCATAATACTAATCTGTTCAAAACTAAATATATGTTTTTATTAAATCTTTGGATATAATTCAGAATGATACCCATGTGAATTTGACTGCACCTTGGCTTGTATGCAGTTTGGCTTCTGGCCAAGAAAGCACTACAAGTTGAATAGACACTGGAAATGTTCTTCCGAGTTTACCTAACAAGTATTTTCTAAGCTTTCAACTGTGAAAATATACACAGTATAATTTAGGGCCCTGTGTGAAACAGCTCCCAGGCTGAAAGACCTCAGCTGGAACAAACTGCTAAAGAAAGAGTTACCTTGAACACCAGAGAGATGAAATACAAAGTTATTTAAAAGAAACTCCAGTAGTTAATATTAAATGCATTCTCAGAGGACCCCTGCCTTCTATTTTGCTTTCACCTTTCCTTAATGCCCAAAAAACTGAAGAACCCCCAAGCATTTAAAGTAATAAAAAGGAGGAAGATTCTAACATTATATTATAAGAGCCTAAGTCTGTCTATCTTTCTGTAACATTTTATTTGTGCTCTGACTGGCTGACAAACAGCTGTACTGGCCTCGCCCCCCCTGCCCCTTGCAGGTGGCGACAATGGAGGGGGGGCAGGAAAGAGACCACCGGAGCTGGCCTTGCTCCCCTTCCTTACTCATTGCAGGTGACATCAGGGGCGGTGTGCCCCCATCCTCACCCACTCCCCCCGCCATTCTTGATGGACAATTGGATAGTGCTTCTACAAATATTCTTTTCTAGGTGACAGTACTGGAGAAGCACAAAACAGACAAGAACCAAATATGTGAATTATGTTGCTGCAGCAGTAGCCACAAGAAAAATACTGTTGTTTTTCATGTAGTTCTCAATAAAAAAATATGAAAAGTCTTTTGTAGGAGGATTTCTAACAAGCAGAAGGGAGTTTGAGAGAAAGTTATCTCATCAACTCTAGAGAGGCTCCACAAGGCCAAAGAATGCAGGAAAAACCCCCACTTACTTGCTTTTTTAATGGCTTTTCCAAAAACTGTACTTACTGGGTTTTCCAGGGAAATAGACAGTTTTCCTCAGGCCCGCACTGTTTAACATCTTCATCAGTGACTGGATGAAGGGGTGAAAAGCACCTTGTTCAAATTTGCAGATGACACTAAGATGTGGGGAGAGGTGGGCACGATAGAAGGGAGGGACAGGCTGCAATTGGATCTGGACAGGTTACAGGGGTGGGCAGATGAGAATAGGATGGGATTCAATACTGACAAGTGCAAGGTACTGCACCTAGGGAGGAAGAACCAGCAGCATACCTACAGGCTGGGGAACTCCCCTCTCGTCAGCACAGAGGCAGAAAAGTATCTTGGAGTCATTATTGATTCCAAGATGAAGATGGGCCACCAGTGTAAGGATGCAGTCAGTAAGGCTAGCTGCACCTTGTCATGCGTCCACAGATGCATCACGAGCAGGTCGAAGGAGGTGATCCTCCCCCTCTATGCGACATTGGTCAGGCCGCAGTTGGAGTACTGAGTCCAGTTCTGGGTGCCGCACTTCAGGAGGGGTGTGGACAGCACTGAGAGGGTCCAAAGAAGGGCCACTCGCATGGTCAGGGGGCAGCAGGGCAGGCCCTACGAGGAGAGGCTACGGGACCTGAACCTGTTCAGCCTCCACAAGTGAAGGGAGCTGGTGGCCGTTTATAAACTTACCAGGGGGGACCAGCGGGGAATGGGAGAGTCCCTGTTCCCCCAAGCACTACCAGGAGTAACTAGGAATAAGGGCTACAAGTTGACTGAGAGCAAGTTCAGGCTAGACATCAGGAAGCACCACTTCAGTCAGGGCAGCTAGCATCTGGAACCTACTTCCAAGGGAAGTGGTGCTCGCTCCTACCCTGGGGGTCTTCAAAAGGAGGCTAGATAATCACTTAGCTGGGGTCATTTGAACCCAGCATTCTTTCCTGCCCATGGCAGGGAGTCAGACTTGAAGATCTGCTCAGGTCCCTTCCGACCCTACCAACTATGAAACTATGACCGTGAGCTTGACCATGTTACAAACCTTTTGTCACAGGTTGGTTGGGCTTTTACAAGCTCTTTGGCTCAGCCTCACCAGTGGTCGATCAGATGGACTGCATCAGTTATCAGACCTACTAGATGGGTCAAATGATTTCTCCAAAAGGCTGGACCAGCTCAGCTGGAAAAGTTGGCTGGCTCCTATTACTGGCCCTGGAAGAAAGAAGGTCCAAGGAAAAAAGCCCCAAAAGCCAGTGTTTTTCAAGAAAGAGCAGCAGAACTATCAAGTGGGAGACTAGCAAGAGAGTCTTCTTTTATGTTCATTTTGGCCTGCCCTGAGGTTCTCGGGGAGATGGATGCATGTTAAGATCATTCCCGAAGGGAAGGCAAGTATAGGGCCAAAAGCCAAAATAGATGCAGGACTGATTAAAGACCCCGGGAAGACTGAGAAGGTGAACAAAGCCAAAAAACCAGGAGATGGTTCAGTGGCAAACTCTACCTCACCCTTATATGTACAATATTCCAAACTTGGTACCATTTTAATAGTAATGTCACCACCTTTCTGAGAAAACTGTTAAAAGCTATTTTGGATAACATGATTTCTCCTGTAGAGCTGAAAGGACCACAGAAACCTCATATTAGCATATCGGCTTAACACTAGGGCCACGCGAAATTTTGCCCAGCATTTTGTTTCAAAGCTGTTTTGATGCGTTTTGAACTTGAAACAGTGAAATCAAAATGAAACAAAAGCCTTCGAAACAGCTTTGAAATGGAACAAGGGAACTCTAAATGTTTTGAGTTTCCAATCCAGGCTTGCCTGGCAGCACCCAGCTCCTCTCATCAGGCAGCCAGATCAGGAGCTTGCCCACACCCCCGGGAGGGCTGCAGGGGCTATGCTGGAGCCCTCTTAGGGCTGCAGACCCCTGATCTGCCTGCCAGATGACAGACCAGCATTGGGCACAGCCCACACCTAGTGCCAGGAAGATAACTGCTGCCACTGGCCCCTGGAGGCAGCACGCAGCTCCTGTCATCCTGTGCGCAAATCGGGGGACCTGCTGGCACCCCCAGGAAGGCTGCGGGGCCTGTGCCAGAGTCCTCCCAGGGGTGATCTGCGTGCGGGATGACAGGAGCCGCGTGCTGCCATATGGGACCAGAGGCAGCAGTGAGCTTCCCACCACTGGGTGTGGGTTACACCCAGCATCGGTCTGTCATCTGGCAGGCAGATCGGGGGTACACACCTCCCAGAGGACTCTGGCACAGCCCCCGCAGCCCTCCTGGAGCCCCCAATCTGCCTGCCTGCCGCATTTTATGATTCCTCGTTATACCCTATGGGCGAAACAGCATTGAAACAGCAAAATAGTTTCGACAAAACTTTGTCACTCTGAAACTAAACAAAACTAGAAATGAAACAGTTCTGTCAAAATGAAAGTGAAAGTGGAATGATGCTGTTTTGCACAGCCCTACTTAACACTAATACAACTTTTTGGGTTTTGAGTTGGAAACTTCCTATGTGAGGAATTTAAAAATGGGAAACACACAAATTTAAGAGCAATTATTTCATTATACACTTACACACACACTTTGAAATTAGGGGTGCAAAGATAGTTTTGGGTTGATACCAACATCTGATTATTAATGAGTCATATCGGCCGATACCTATCCGACTGCCAATATGTCGCCCAGCAACTTGGAGAGTAGCACCCGGTTGGTAAGCCTGTGGGGGGTTCTGCACACTGGGAAGAGTCCGATGCCACCCCTGGGCACAGCTCGCACCTGCAGCCTCCACTCACCCCACATGACACCCCCCCCATGCCTCCCCTGAAGGTGTGCGTAGCAGCAGCAGAAGCTGCCCCCCCCCTCCCCTCCATTCCTGCATCTCCCAGATGAGCCGCTCATGATTCCATCTCACCCCGGCCCCAACCCCACTTCCCTCCCTCACTGTGGGGGCCTCTATCTGCCCACCCTTACGCCCCTTCTCTCCCCCTCCCAACAGGCTTACCAGGTGGATGCTACTCTCCAAGCTGCTGGGCTGGCTGTGTGCATGCTGCAGCTGCATGCATGCATGTGGCATTTATTAGCGACATCAGCCTGCCAATAATAAGTTTTCATTTTATTGGTGCCGATATGATAAGGACCAATATACTGGTGTACCTCTAGTCGAAATGTAATAAAACTGAAAAGTAAGCAAAGGTGCCCAAATCCAATGTAATAAATGTCTGCATCTCATAAACCATATATAGTTAATGGAATTTCAACACCTCATCGGATTGGATTTTTCAAGCATTTTGTTCTTCGCTCAACTACAAGGAGTGATGAGATTAAGACTTTTTTTTACAGCGCTGCTCCATCCCTGCTGCTTCTCACTAAACCCTGCAGTTCATCATCCCTGGGCCTGGCTGTGGCTCTGGCCCATGTGGGGCCAGTGCACAGTTTGCTTCCCCAACCCCGTGCAGGGAGCCTGGCAGCAGTCTGGAAAGGCAGGCTCCACCTTTTTATCCCCTGGAGCTTGCCTGCCTGAGTTGCACGGGGACCCAGTGCTTCCCTCTGCTGCTGCGGTGCCCCCTGGGACCCCCACTGCCATGGAGGGAAGCACCAGCCCACCCGCCCCCAGCCCAGGGACTGCTCCACCAGCCAGCAGCTTGCCCTCCCCTCCCTACCAGAGAGGCAGGTAAGTTCGGGTGTGTGTACAACACAGGGGTTTAAAAGGGGCCCTAAACTGAAGCTGTGTTTTTAAAAACCCACCGCTTCAATTTAGGGCCCCCGTTTCATCTACACACACCCCTGGGTGCTAGCCTTCCCCAACTTTTGTGTAAATTAATCTGTATTCAGAAAAACAAAATACTTCTCATTTATTTAGTTACCCATGTTTACTTTACTGC
>NW_005842305.1:1527557-1528470 GCF_000455745.1 Alligator sinensis | reverse complement strand
GGGAAAGGCCTAGCCTCTGCATCTGACGTATTCCTCACTAATTAAGCCAGTAAATTGTCCTAACATAATGGGAATTCCTATTCAGACTAGTTCACAAAACAGAAGAAACATGGAAGGGCTTTTGAGGCTTGTCTGGCACCAGTTTATCATCACTGATTTGGTGAAGACCATGTGGTAAGGTACCAGATTTAAGTTCCCTAGCAGTCCAATTGAGGCTACTTTCCCTAATGGGGTATGTCTATAGAAATAATTTCCCTCTTCTATTTTATTTAGGACAAGACACTAATTTTATAAAATTTCATTTGAAATTGTAGAAAGACAAACACAACACTTGAGATAAAAGTGAACAAAGAAGCCAGGGTCTAATAGGGAAAAAGGAAACATACAGATCATAAGGAAAGAAAGTCAGGTTCCAAGAAAGGTGCTCTATTAAGAGATTGGCGAGACCAGTCACCACTTGTCTAACCCAACAACCCAGTAGTAAATACAGGACTTCACAACTTAATACAATCAGGAGTTTGTTTTCAGGTCTCCGTCTGCACTGAAAAAGTAAAGGCTGGTTTTCCACTAGTTCTGAGTTTCATAGATTCATAGATGCTAGGGTCGGAAGGGACCTCAATAGATCATCGAGTCCGACCCCCTGCATAGGCAGGAAAGTGCTGGGTTTAGAAGACCGCAGCTAGATGCTTATCTAACCTCCTCTTGAAGACCCCCAGAGTAGGGGAGAGCACCACCTCCCTTGGGAGCCCATTCCAGACCTTGGCCACTCGAACTGTGAAGAAGTTCTTCCTAATGTCCAGACAAAATCTGCTCTCTGCTAGCTTGTGGCCATTATTTCTTGTAACCCCCCGGGGCGCCTTGGTGAATAAAACCTCACCAATTCCCTTCTGTACTCCCGTGATGAACTTATAGG
>NW_005842305.1:1517265-1525450 GCF_000455745.1 Alligator sinensis | reverse complement strand
ACAATTTTTTGTTATCCTTTACTTGGGATGCCATCCTCAGCTCCATGGTAGCTTTGGCCCGTCTAACTGCCTCCCTACACATGCGAGCAGAGGAGGTATAACTCCTCTTTGGTAATCTCTCCCTGTTTCCACTTTTTATATGCTCCCTTTTTAGTCCGCAGGCTGCCCAGGATTTCTCTGGTCAGCCGAAGAAGCCTCCTGGCCCCTTTCCCCCTTTTTTCTTGCATTGGGATTGTCTCCCTCTGTGCCCGAAGGATCATTTCCTTAAGGTACAGCCCCACTTCCTGGGCTCCCATTTCTTCAAAACTCCTACTCTGCAGTGCGTCCTTGACTAATCACCTGAGCTCATTGAAATCAGCTTTCCTAAAGTCTAGCACTTTCACCCTACTACTTACCTTACCCACTCGACGTCTTATGATGAATTCTATTATTTGGTGATCACTGTCCCCCAGGTGACTACCAATCTGTAGGTCCCCTACCATATCATCCCCTGTTGCCAATACCAGGTTCAGTAAGGCATTCCCCCTAGTGGGACCGTGTACCTCCTGCGTTAGGTGGAGGTCCTGTACGCAGGATAGGAACGTGCGTGAACGGTGGGACTTTGCTGTCTGTGTCTCCCAGCAGATGTCTGGGTAGTTTAGGTCCCCCATGACTACCGCCTCCTTAGTTTTTATGGTCTCTGAGACCTGCCTCAGGAGCCCCGAATCTAGTTCTTCCCCTTGGTGTGGGGGTCTGTAGCAGACCCCTACCACCAAATCCCTTTCTCCTTGCCCCCCCATGTAACTTAACCTGCAATCATTCTACTTTCTCCTCCTTCAATTCTGTCTTGATGAGGGTCGAAGCATATTGCTCATTGACATAGAGCGCAACCCCCGCCCTTTCTTGCCCGCCCTGTCCTTTCTGTACAGCCTATAACCCTCAATATGTACCACCCAGTCGTGGGAAGAACCCCCCAGGTTTCAGTTAGCCCTACTAAGTCATAGGTGTTTTCTGCAAGCAGGAGTGCTAGTTCATCCTGCTTGTTCCCCGTGCTCCTTGCATTAGTATATAGGCACTTGAGCCCTGTGACTGGTGCCTTTTTTGCCCCCCAGCTCCTATTCCCAAAGGGCCCCTTATTGCTAAGTTCAGAGTTCATCTGCTTATGGGAATCCTAGAAGAAGGTTTCAGACTGGATATATGGAAAAACTTCTTTGTGGTTTGTGTGACCACACTCTGCAATAGAATCCCAGCAGGGGTGGTGCACACACCAGCCCTGGAGATCTTCAAAAGGAGACTGGACATACCTTGCTGGGGTTATTTGCCCCCAGCAGTCTTCCCTGCCCAGAGCAGGGGAGCTAGACCCAATGATCTCAGGAGGCCCCTTCCAGCCCTACACTTCTGTGTTCTGTATGCGAATCAGAAGTGTGCTTGATATACACCGTCAGTTCACCGATAGAGGCACAAACCATTTCAAAAGAAGAACTCATGGTCTGAAACTATTTTGCTTTACTTTTGTGGTTCATATTTTTTGTAAATAGAGATATTACTTCTAAATTAAGAGAAAGCTTCAGTGGTTACTACCTGGTACATGAAAAGACAACTCCAAAGCCCCAGAATTTACTCTAACTTTGCCTTATTATAGTGTTATTCAGCTCAGGGGGTTTTGTTTGTTTCTTGTTTTTGCAGAAACAGACAATTTTTCTCACTAAATACCACAAGGATCTCTAAACCATCATGTTCCAGTCTGAATGCTCAGTAGGTCAAACTACTGCCAGGCACACACAGTGTTCAAGATGGTGCAACATCAAGATGCTCTCCCAGTAATGTAATCACACCTGCAGTTAACCAATGCAAACGTGCGTGAAGGCAACACCTGAATCCAAGAATTTGCACACAAGATAAAAATATTCAATGTGCAAACCATCCCAGTTTTAGTAGACCATACCTCACAGGAAGCCTCCATTCCTTATCTGTTTGTCCTAATGTTATCATACAGAGAAAACCTTGTTCACAACAGCTGAAATTTGCTCCCTTTTCACTATGGAGTTTTGAGTGTTGTGTGCTTTACTCCAAACCCAAATTTTCTCAGTAGATAAAATAAAGCTCTTCAAGCTAAATTAGTAAATTTGTGCGTATTTGTTGTTGTGGTACCTGCGCCAAAGTCTTTCTACAGCTTAAGAATTTTTTAAAATTAACTTTGAAAACTACTACTGATATTATCAAATAGGATGGAAGAAAGAACTCTCAATGTAAATAAAAAAAAGATTTACTTGGCTTAATATTTAAACGCTCTAGTTGGTAACTAGTTTTTATATCTATAGAACTATAAAGATACTAAGTTATACCAGATCTTTGTTACTTCAAATAACTGTGTATCACACACAATCTTCCCACATTTACAGCGCACCTTAACAAAACAGTCAACTTAATTAAAATCCTCCATTCAGCAGAACCAAAGAAAGCAATCTCTTGAGTTATCAGAATTAAGGTTATTTGCTGTAAAGCACTAAACAATAGATAAAAATAATCATGTCACCTGATTTAGACCTGCAAATTTAACATCTGTTTTAAACACAAGTCTTTCTCCTCCTGAAATAAAGTAATAAATAGCTACCTAGTCAAGGACAGTATACCAAGACACAGTTGTCAAGGTCTTCTTGCAGCATACAAAAAAATCGCTTCTGGACTAGGGCAAATTAAACTAGTCTCTGTCTCTATGCTGTAAGAACCTTTTCACGTGCACTTATTTTTTACTTCCACTCCAGGAGCTTCCAAATCTAATAATCTTTATCCACAAACAACATTTTTGCTCCTTTCTGTTACTTCTACTACTTTGGAGGACAATGAAATAAATGATACTGCTTCAGAGAAAATCAGATGAACAGAAAAGCAGAACTTGTATATTGTAAAAGTATGAAGTACAGTTTTGACGCAAAGCTATTTTGCAAGAAATAACTAGTCAAATAGCAAAAGAGACCTAACTTGATCAGAAACTCTACCACCTTAGAAAATTTACTTTGATACACTTTACTTTAATAAACAACACACTATTTCTGATGTTGTTGAAAAATGTACTTTCATTCATTACATGCAGAAGAGCGTGTGCAATCTTTGGGAGGGGGCAACCCCTCCTCTGAAATTGTACTAGGAGTAAAACATATTGTGAGCTCCATCCAACCAACTCAATACACCAAGGAGAAGGGCTTCAAAACAGGCGAGAAGGCACACAGTATTGATACATGACAAAATATACAGGCTTATGGTTTTTGGTGGATGTCCTTTTTCAGAGAATAAGTGCCTTTTCTCCTGTCACTGCCCACTTATTTTATAAACATTCAAATTACTGAGTAAAAATTAATTAGATCTCAAATTCTCACCAGCACAATAAGTAAATCTCAAGTCAAAAGTTCCTTTTCAAGCATTAGCTGACAGACTTCAAGATGTATTCCCTTCAAGTTCCCAGGAATTAAAAAAACTGCATTGTATCTTTAAATCAAAAAGCTATTCTTCAATTCACAGAAATATTTTATTCTATAGTATTTCTTTCCCAGCCATTTAAAAATACATTACTCTAGCTTCCAGGGCCCCTACACACATGCATCGAGGTTGCTCTGACGCTGTAATTACAGTGTGGAGCAGAACTGATTGAGTCTGCTGGAGCATGCTAACTACTGAGCTCCAGTGTTATGTGTATCAGCATCCCCACACTAAAAAAATCGTGCAGGGTGGGGGGGGTCAACAAGCTTTAAAGTGTCCCACCCCCATTTTTCAGTGTGCGGATGCCGATACACATGGCACTCCAGGCGCTTTAATTAGAGCAGCTCTTGGCGCTGCTCTAATTAAAGACCACCCCCCCCCACACCCTCCCAGTTCATGTGTATAAACGCCTCCAGTTTCCCAGATGGTGGATTACGCAAGTTATTCTTAGGTCCAACTAAGAAAGTGAAGACATTCTCTGAATAGGTACTTTTTACTTGATGGAAGCCATTGCTGTAGCTTTAACAAAGGTTTTATAGTATTACACGGGAGAGGGAAGGTGATCCATGACAATCCTTATAAATGTTGTACAAACTGGGTATGAAATTGTTTAATTTTTTTTCAAAGTCCTCTTTAACTTTAAACCTCCTAAAAACTTCCCAACACTAGTCAGATGTTTTTAATCTGAAATGCTAACTAGTTAGTGATTTAATCAATATATCACTTCCGATCAGAAAGGAAAATTTTCCAGCTGCCTGTCAGCATATCATCTGCTGTGGACAAATAAATATATTTTGCTACAACTGAACTTGTTTTCCATATCAGAAGGCCAATTATGCAAGTCAACTAAGATTAAAAACACTTAGCAAAGTGTCAGGCTAATGCCAACTTGCAGATAAGGCTGCATTGCTCCCAATAAAGTCTGCAATATCTATTCTATACAAATCAACATTGATCAAAAGTCTATTACAGCAGTCTACATTTATTAATTATTAAACCCACAACAATCGTGTAGAAACATGCAAAGCTTCCCCCGCCACTCTTTATCAGGTTTTATTTTCCGATTTTTTTCCACTGCCTACTCATTCATAATACAACTTTCACCCAAATATATTAAAGTCCCAAGTCTTGACACATTTATATTTTTCTTTTACTGTAGCATATTACATATCTGAAAAATACCGGAGCAAAATAAAATGAAGAGAATAAGGGGTTTCTGTTTCCAGTTACTTACTATTTACCTGATCTTCCTGCTATTTACTTCAAATGTTGTAAAGTCTGTGCATGGGTACTATGAGTAACTTGCAACTACTCTGTGTCCTGGTTTTTCATCTAAGAAAGATTGTTACAGCCCTCTTTTTGGTGGTGAGTAGGCAGGAAGTCTTTAAGAAAAAAACCCAAAGGGAACATATTTGACAAAACAGGTAAGAGTTACCAGTGAAATCCCAATTCCAATAAGACCGGTAAATAAAATCCAAGGGAGGTTCAAGCCTGAGAAAGTTTGTAGACACAAACTTAAGATACATTTAGTGTTTACAGAATACCAAGTGGTACAACCGTTTAAAGGTATACACACTTACCATCCTAGTATCCTCATTCAAGTCAAATTACTGAATTTCAATATTGTACAATATTGTAGAACTGGGTTGACCTGGCATCTGCCGTGGGACTTAAAAATTTTGCCCGGCTGTGTTGCAAGCAGTTGACCTGGGCCATAAAATAATTTGACTGCAATGAAAACAGTGTCACTACACAATATATTCCTTGGAAATTAAAGCCCAGTTAAAACCTATCAACAAAAATTTGGAAAAGACTAAAAATGAATTTTATTAAAAGACACTCAACATTTCAAAACATTTTATATGACAAGGAACAACAATCATCCCTCTACTTGCTGGGCCCATAAAATGTGTTTATGCTGACTTGGAGTAAATAAAAACTTTACTCCACAATACGCTCTACCAAAAATGTTATGAAAGAAGTGTGTACTCATTGACACTATTAAAAGCAATGATATTACATCTAAGATGGGGACATCTCAACAGGTGGTATCAGTGAAACCAGTGAGGGTAAAAAAAAACCCTTTAAGAATACTACAAGCAAAAATTAAGTACCATGACAAAGTTACTGGTGCCTGTTTAAAGTCTAACCAATTAACTTCATTCCAAGTTAGATGATACCTTAAATGTAGTATAAAAAACAAAAGCGGTTCTTACTCAAGAAAATGGAAACCAGTGGATCTGGTACCAAGCTCTAACTTCTAAAACTGACTACTGTTGAAGATTGAGCCTTTCAACCCTATGTAAATGAGAGCCAAAGCACTTCAAGGTCTTTCCAAACACTAGACACTACTAATATGATCTTCCCAAGCTATTTTAGTCAGACATGGGCAGAAAAGATGCTGATTAAGATCCAGGTTTAAATATTGGAAAAGTGAATCCTCAGCAAACTGAGGCAGTTTCCATATCAATCAAGACAGACAGAACAATAGCAGATCCACATTAAGATTGGAAATAGACTAAGGGCTCAGAGCCAGTGGTCTGTCTATGCTGGTCAATACACAGAAAGGCTTGTGTTAGCACCACTGAAAGAATAAATTATCGCTGCTTTTACAATAAGCTCTTCAAGAATGTAATAAAGAGTTCAGTGTGTGCTCCTCAGTCAGGAATCCAAAACTTTTCAGTTAAGGCCTGGCTTGCAGCAAAGATAACAGCTGAAAACTAACCATCTTGACCTTGACAAACTTAATCACAACTTGCCTTATGTTGCATGGTAGAAAGCAGGTGAAAGAAAAATGTAAAGGTTATTTTTTTGGTAGCAGGAGGACTTGCAGTTCTGCACCAATTAAATACTATATTTTTAAAGTAACAACAATTTAAGACATCCATTCATTAAACTGAAGATTATTTCCTTCTGAATTCCCAGCTCTCCTAGCCTTATTATTGGGGTATTCACTTGCTTTCAAGAGATAATTTCTAACTCTTCCCTAAATTAAGAGATTTACAGCATGAAATTAAGGATTCAGACCCTGACATTCCAACAATATTTCCTGCCAAAAATTACAAGTACCAGTACATTTTTGTAGTTTGAAAGCAAGTTTTAATGGTTGGTAAATTGTAGGCACACCAAATAACAGAGTAGGCTTAGAGCTTCAGTGTCCTGAACTTAAAAGTATGTGCTCATTTACTTACGACACATTTCAACTTGAACGGTCCTAAATCCTCCCCCCCTCGCCCCCCCCTCCCAAATAGTGTTCCTATAGTTTGCATATACATACCTGTATGGTATCTGTGCACACGGTACAACTGAAATGCAGTTGCTACATACATGTGTAAGTCTGCCAAGGCCAAGCAGACTATCTTACGAAAAGCGCAACGGATTTTTTCCTGTCTGCAGACTGTAGACAGAATCTTAGTTTTTAAGCTCTCTCTAAAACTGGTTCCAAAATAAATAAAAAAGAAAGGCTACTGGCATGTGGGGGACAGAAGTGCAGGGTCAACAAGATACAAACATTCCACGAGAAAAAATCTGCTACAGAACTTTTTTTTTTTTTAATTTGACTTCATTGCAAAGTTAGTTTTGATACAACCTCAGAGGAGGATGCAATACATGATTGAGGGCAGTGGCAGGAAGCAGATTTGTGTGGACAAAGTTTAGAGTTACAATCTCTAAAGGCAAGTTCATTATAAAGTTACTGGTTCAAAGAATTCTGATGTTCAGTTCTTGAATGATGTTGGCAAGTATGTTAAATTAATACAATTCATTGCTGACCTGTACAAACCAAAATAAGCTTCCTTGCTATTTTAAAAATGAAAACTGCTCAAAGTAACTTCCATTAGTGCATTGGTGGAGTTATAATTATTCTATTTCCTTGCCAAGGTGCTGCCTAACTGCAGCCCAGGCCAAGTTTTTGAGAAAGAAGAACTTGATGCAACACTACTGAACTTACAACTAAGTGATGCATTTGCAATAGCTTATTCCAAGCAAGTTTTAAGACAGACACTTCAAAGCACCTATTCACAGACTTCTGTAATAAAAAAAAGTGACAAGTTGCAAGAGAAATGCTTCACTCAACTTTTTGTTATCATACTGGCAGGAAGGAACAGGAGACCTTTCAACTCAGCATTGGCTCAAATGATTATATTCTCCTACCGAACACCAAGAGATCTCAAGGAAGCATAAGGACCCCAAGGCTTGCAAACAGAGCCCAGCAACCACCAAGCAAAGTCCTGGAAGGGACGACGGGTGCAGCTGGCCGGCTACTTTTCCACAAGGCACAAAAAAACATGTGGTGGGACTTTTGCTCTCAAAAAACACAACCCATTTTTTCCCTTGTTCTTTATATTTATGCCATTGCCTTCTTAACTCAGGGAGCCTGCATGCCATCCCAGAGGAATTGTGTTTGAACTGTCAAAAGGCAGTGAACAATGCCTAAAGCACCGGCAGCACCTTGAGTTTCCAGGCAGGCGCCAAAGATATTTTATTGGCTTAAAAAGACAGAGAGCGCGTGCACGATGCTCAAGGTTTGGAAGAAATCAGGCTTCGCCACAGACTTTCTGACCGCCCTCAGGGACTCCCGCTTTACCTGGGGGTGTCGCGGGGGTCAGAAGCCGCCGCCCGCGCTGGAGCGGGCGCAGAAGGGGCCGCACGCGGGCAGGGTGGAAGCCAGGCAGCCCCGGGAGACCCCGGCTCCGGCCTCTTCGCCCCACCCGCCCCCGGGGGGCGGCGG